>NC_053450.1:142966291-143103791 GCF_015227805.2 Hirundo rustica | reverse complement strand
CAGATAGATCCACATAGTTGTCCCCTTTCTAAAAATGCTGTCGAGGTGGACCTGTAAATGCTTATGCATGCGTACTACTCTTCTCAATTATAAAAAAAGTCCCAATATTTACCATAACCATCCACTATACTTGTGACCAATTAATATGAAATGGTCTCTTTTATTCTAAATTACATCATAGTTCAGCACTTACTTGGTCTTATATCAGAACAAAATAAAAACAAGGCTTTTAAAATTTGCTTTATATGAAGGTTACTAAACTATTTGGAATCTGTAAATCAGAATAGCTGATTTTGTAAGATAATTTTGTATGTCCTGTTTTCATAGAATCATAGGTTTGGGTTGGAAGGGACCTTAAAGATCACCTGCTCCTCCACCCCTTGTCACAGGCAAGGACACCTTCCCTGGTTACTCAAAGCCTGATCCAGCCTGGCCTTGAGCACTTCCAGGGATGGGGCACCCACAGCTTCTCTGGGCAGCAGAGAAGTTGCAGATTTTATGGGTTTTACGAGTGGTCTGTGTTACCCTTTATAAGACCATGTATTGTGTCTGTGATTAGACAGTGTTAAAGACTACTTTAACTCTTCACAAGCTGTGTCTGATTCAGTGAGCCAGTGTTTTGTTGCCTTCTGAAAGACTTTGTTTCCAAAGGTTGGTGGATGCCAGAGACATGGTGAATAGACAGAATTAAGATACAATGAGTCCACATTTTTTCGTGATCACTCTTGGGGATTAAAGCTGTGTGTGATACAGAAATAAAAAATAATGGTTTGTCTGTAATTAATTTGTGTTTTAGAAACATGCTGTTTATCGTTCAGGATTTTCCTGTTGCTTTTTTCAAAAAGTATACTGTTCCTTCTGAACTTAAGTGTGGAGTGTGATAATTCACTGTGTGTTTTGTGTTACTCTTTAGTGTCAGGTAGAAGCTGGAGATAGGAAGCAGAGATCTGAATTCAGTTTATAATCAACAGCCCTTTGCAGGCTGCCTTTCACCTGTTGGGCTGCTAGGGAAGCCAGCCTTTGGGGCAGACCATGTGGCTCTGGGTTTGTACACTGTGCCTGGATGCAATAAATAAGAGGGTCGGTTCTTTGCAATTGCAAATTGTGCATTTCTCAGCATGAACAGCGAATCAGAGTCAGCCTGGTGCTGCTCACTTGCTTTGCTGAGAGGGAGGGGCTGTGAAATCAAACACTGAGCTCAGAGATGCCAAGGTCTCTCTATTTTAACTTTGTGACTCCTCTCTCCCTCTTTCTGAATAAGCAAGACTACAAATACAGCATGATATGTAAAAGCAAAGCTGTGGAGTCCTTCCCCCCCACTGCTTGCATCTTTATATATAGTTCATTCTGCAGATCAGACTGTCACACCTGCTACCAGCCTCCTTCAGAGAGCAGATTGCAGCCTTGCAGTTTAAGTGCTCCTAACATATGTTGGTGATACACCAGCGGCAGGATAAGGCTTTTAGCTTTGATAGGCTCTGCTGGTTTGGGAATGTTGTTAGATGGACAAGGGACAAACAAAATAACAGGGCAGTTTTGAAAAAAAAAAAAGTGAAGTAAACGTGCAGAAGGATAAAGTCAACTAATAAAATCTGCCACTTCTTTTTTTAAAACACAGATTTTAATACATATTGTGCTTGGTATAGAAGTCCATGAATAAGACTTTCCCCTTTGTGTCATGACTTACGCTGTTGCCCTGGTCATTGCCATGGTGTTGAATTTCCACATCTGTATCCAGACTCATTGGTGCTGGGTTTCACTTACTGTGTCCCATTGCAGGCACCAGCTCTGTTACTGCAAGGGGGCAGAGGCTCTGATTTGAGATGTGGTTGGGCTGCCATGCTGTATTCCTCACTAGTAGATGAATAGTTTTTATAACTTACTTTCATTATAGAATGAACTACTTCCATTTGCCTAATTTTTAACATGGAGGTAAGGTTAAGCATACAGGTTGTGCAAGTTGTTACAAAAGATTGAACATTTTGTGTCCCTACACAGTTAGAAGATGCACTAACTCAGCTCTAATTCAGAAGTCAATGTCTTCAGAGAAGTTTAATGTGGCTTCAGTAATATATTGTAAAAAAATGAGAGGTACTTTTAGATGAAAATTATTGCTTACTCCATTTTAGCAAGTTTCTGGCGCACAGGAGCCTGAATTATTCAAAGAGATACATGTAGAAGTGAACAGGAGGGACTAAAAGTGCTGTGGTTTGGATTTAAGAAACAGTTCCAGTGCCTTTTGGTTCTTTTCTGAAGCATTGGCTGAATCTTGTGGTGAAGATACAGGAAATACCTGGTTAGTTTTGCTTCCCTGATGCTGTGATTTGGGAAGCAAAATGTATGTATCAGTGCCCTGCTCTTCAGGTGTGAAAGAGGAGCACAGAGAAGGAACGGGCTCCTTATTATCACGGCTTCCGAAGACAGGCCTGCATTAACTGGGAAGCTGTGCAGGTTTATTCCAAGCGCAGATGATGGATATGGGATTGCTCACCTGGGAGCAGCGTTGTGTATTCCCGTGGCTCGTTCTCTGCAAGGACCTCATTAACTGCATTTCACAACAGCACAGTGTTAATTGCAGCAAGTAAGTACCGGCATAAACTCTTTCTGTGGTTTTCTCAGCGTCTTTCTTTAACCTTAGGAAAGAGAAAAGCACTTTGCTGTACTGGTTGCCTTTGATGCAGCGAAGCTGCAATGCACCTGTCAGTTATGATAGCATGCAACTCCCAAGCTGTCTGCAAGGAGATGGCTCTTCAGCACCTACTCCTCTTAACAGGGCAGTTTTCTTCTTTGCTTTGCCACGTTCCCCTTCAAAAACAAAATCGGCAAACAAATGTCATAGCGTGAGATTGGCAAGTATGGATTTATCCCCGCAGGGTGCGTAGGGAAGGAAGGCACAGGAGGTCACTGCCTCATCTGGGACCACACAAGCAGTTCAGAACCAAGCTGGAAATAAAGTGCTGACCTGCTGACTCCTTAATTGCAAGGCTGACTTTCCTCTCTAGTAAGGATGTGGTAAAATATTAGTTCTTCTTAGTTCTTCTCCTATCCTGTAGCTCAGACACTGTATGAAAAGGCACTCTGAGCTTTCCAAGCTGAAAAGAGAATAGCTTGTGGTAATTGGCTGTTGGAAAAAAGTCTCTTAATTTTAGAAAAGTGTGGTGTCCATCATGGTAAGCTGCTCAATAATGTGTGTTTCTTAAGTAGTTTTTTTTCAACTTGGGTTGAAACTTCCATATAGCATCTGTCCTTGACAGTGTAGGATGTTTATTCCAGCATTGTTTAAATGTTTGTAACTTAGAATGTACGTAAAGGAAACACTTTATTATCTAAAGAGATTTATGAGTAGTGATTTTTTTTTTTAAGTTCAAGTGATACACTGAAGCCAGAGGTCTGTCAGTGATGTATTTGGTTTAAATATGAGAAAATTGGAGAAGGGAGAATATTGATCCATGATAGTAGAATATAAAACTGTTTTTCAATTTTTTTCCCTCATTAAAGTTCTGTAATACTCTCCTAATAAGAAGTGTTGTAAATAAAGTGGACATGGCCAAGAAATCTGAGTAGTTGGTAAGTTGGTTGCTCTGGTAGTGTTCAGCTGATGCTGGTAAGAAAGAACTGTCTTCACGCTTATGCTTTTTTTTTTTAGATTGATGGGGTTAATTGCCTTGGTCTTAGCTTGCAGACTACTGTGCTAGACATGCTGATTTAAAAGGAACTCAGTCTACCAAAACTTTTTAATCCTTTCTGCATACAGTGCTGAAGAAAGCGTGTTTTCCCCTTGTTAGGTGTAAACATTCATGATTATAATGTCATATTAGGATCTCTATATTATGAATAAGGAAATGTGGAGGGCTGCAGTAGGGCCACAGACAGCAAACAGGGGAGTGCTTGCTGTAGTAGAAATTTAATAATAATAACAATACTAAACCCTTAAAATTGGGGTTTTGACAATGGTAATTCCACCCTAAACCAGCTCTTTTAGAATGATTGGTTTGAATTTAGCAAGCGGTTTAGCTTTTTTATTTAAAAAAAACCGTGCTACAGCATAACTGCCATTTCTTAATACTGCTTTTGTTGAATAAAACCTTCAGGTTTTATTAACAGCTGTGATAGTCATTGTGCTATCCTCCAGCATTCTGCAAAAATGTGGCTGGTGGATGATACAATTAGGGCATTTACAAAATAATTTTAGATGACATTATAAGTGTCTTTCATCTTTTTCCTCTAGAACCTTTATTTTCAAGTGACTCTGTACAGCTTTGATAAACATGCTGTTATAAGGCATGGACAGCCTGAGAGATTTCCATGAAATCTTGTAGAATACATCTCTTAATGATTTACATGAAGTATTTTGTGTTTCTTGTTGTTTTGACAAGATCCCTCTTATTTTAGACAGCTCTCTCCACTAGAAAGCTCCTGAGAAAAGAAAAGCTGCTTGTATTTAGATCTAACAGTCCTGAAGGTAACAGTGCTGACACTTTGCTTCCTTTACTGCCTTTGGAAGCAACTATTCCTGACCTGTTCAGTGGCATCTCTGTTCTCTTCATCTCTGGCTTTTTCAGAAAAATTCATTCTATTCTACTGCATTCTAGCCTCTATTGTTTTCTTCTGGTGTTGTCAGATTCTTGCAATTGATTTTTGCATAACAATGTCCCCTTTTTTTGAGTGTGCTGCATGTACATTGGAGATGCTAGTTTGGAAGATTTCCTCATCCTCCTGCATTTCTGAGTTATATAATGCTATGGAAAGAAACAGTGATACTTTGGAAACTAGTACTGTATATGTTTTATTTTATTTTGATTTTAGTCTGTCCACTAGCTATGTTTTAGGCTGTCTTGGAGCTTCTTTTCTAGCTGTTTTAAACTCAGGCTATTCCCTATACTGGAACAGTAATCAAAGAATTCTGTATTGTCCTATTAATCTTGCTGATTAACTGATTAGATGAGTTGTTCCTTAAGGGATGCAGTAGCAAACAGAAGGGGTGGCTGGTGTGCAGGAATGGTCACAGCAGTGTGCTTTCACTCCAGACTCTCTCCTGCACTGTCCTCATACGCCTGAGCTCGCCCTGTGAGGAGGATTCACATGGACAGATTTTTAAGCTATCAGCAATACTGTCATGGGAATCCTGCAGATGCTACTGAGTCAGGACTTTTAACAAAAAGTTGAGTTTTATTGAAAGCAGTTGAATTGCAATGAGTGGTGATGAATGGATGTATGGTGGTAGGGCTCTGCCAATTCAGATGTTCCTTTTTTTGTTTGCCCTGTACTTTTAAGTGGGATATGTTTCCAAATGAAGATTGTTCTGATAATTACTTAAAAGGCTATTTCTGTTTCTGTTCTATCCCAGGTTGCAATTATATTGAATTTGTACACCATTAAATAACTTTAAAATATTTATTTAAGAGCTAGTGATACTTTTTTTCATGTAAACACTTTTACTTAATGTGAAGAGGGTGTATGGTCAGCATTTCATCAACAACAGACAGAAAATGCATTGGATGAGCTTATTGCCAAGCAAGATGGGTATAGAGTCAATAATAGAAACAAAAAAACCCAACAAACCCTGAACTGAGCAATGTGAAGTAGAGGAAATACTTTAGTTAAAAATGGAAATTGAAAATTGTCTGTATTATATATCTATATACTTTTTACTGAAGTACAAAGCCTATAAAATCAGGTATGTTCATTGATTTACAGATTGCTCAAACATGGCTGTCATGAGTCAACTGAACTTCTTTCCTAGGAGAAACTAGCATATCCTGAGGCTCAGAAACCCTGAAGGCCACTTCTTTTTTGAATCTTACGTTTCCAGGCGGAAAGAGAAGTGTTCTCATTTTTATCTGTCCTCTCTTTTTCACTTTCCCCCCCCAAATTGATTGTAGCAGTGGGCACTGTGATGTCACAAACCAAGCTTCCATACAATTGTGCTATTTGCTTGCTGCTTTATCAGTCCAGGGCAAACTGTTCAATCTATTTTTTTTACGGTACCTCCTTCTTATTACACTTGCGCAGTGCTTGGGCATGTTTGTTAACATTCAGCTGTATTTGTACAAGATAATAAATAGGAGTCATCCCAGTTCTACTGGCCACTGAAACACCTTATCTGCTTTTCTTTTCTAAAATGCTTATTCATGTTTTTCCCTGTATCATCTACAACGCATAAAAACTTTGCAAGCATCCTGTAGTTTATGCTGTATGAATCCATGGAGGAAATAATCTGCTACGTGTCTGGAATTTGTTATTTACCTATGAAATCTGGAAGGTAGAGCATCTGAAAAAGAAAATTGTCTCAAGCCTTCTTTTGCTGTACTCTGTGAGAATGCCATGCTTAGCAAATATACTTTTGAATCTTGGAATGAGCATATATGGCACCAGGCCACTCAGGGTAATGGTTACTTGGTTGTGGTGTGTTATGTTAGCAGGTTTGGTTAGAAACTGGATAGAAGTGCCCTGAGATTAACAGAGCTGTGTCCAGGCAAAGGGATCTGCCAGTAGAGCTACTTGTAAAATTCTGGAGTTAAAATCTTAATGATACCCATTTAGCACTTTGTGACTTGAAGTTTTTTCAGGTAGCAGCCCTGCAGTTGGATACCTATAGTGAGTGTCATGAAATCTGTGAGTGCAGCTCCCCACCATGAGCAGAGCTGCCCTTGTTCACCCAAGAGTGACCCCGTGCAGTTCCCAGCTCTGATCGAGGACTGGATCACTGGGGATTACAGCAGGTGATGAGAGTGGGAAGGAGAGGAGGCAGAAGGGTGTTTGTGTTGGGCAGTTCATATCTGTAAGCCTGCTCTTCAAAAGTGGTGAATGTCACCAGTGTCACTTGCCTGGGTCACTGCAGTGCTACTCATGGAGGGAATTGCTCCATGGGTGATTGCGACATCCAGGGACAGAGGAAACTGCTGTGTTCTGACTGTGTCATTACCTGTTCCAAAGCTGCCATGAGTGAGTGACAGCCCCTCCTGATCACCTGCCCAAGAGGTTCCCAGAGCTGGCTCTGCTGGCCTGAGAAGGACCTCAAGTGAAGCAGAAGCCAGTGCATTTATAGGTAAATGCCAGTGCATTTATAGGCTGAGTGGGTCTCTTGCTATTGAGGATGTGCACTGTAGTTTCAGTCTGATACAGAACATGACTTTTTGGCCTTGTATGTTGAAGCCAATGTGGTGGGTCTTGGGTTTTCAGGAGTAGATTATCTTTGAACTTTTCTGATGGTGGTGGAGATCCCCATGAATCAAATTTTTCTTTACCTATGGATAATGGCAGGCTCTGTGATGACAATCCTTCCTGTTCTGGAAAAATATTTTGAACTAAAAAATAATTGATATGGAAAATGGAAGAGAAAAATGGTAAAGTCATAAGAGACTACATTTGATCTTGCAATGGTTTATCTTCTGGATAACCACAGGATTGAATTTCATTGGATTTCAGTTACAGGAACAGAGTCTGTAATTAAGGAGTTAAGTGCATATTCTGAGAGTCAGGTTACTTACATTTTGAGGAGTTACTTATGTTAGCTTAATTTTTGTTCAGAGGTGGAACTTTGATGGGTTTGTATTTATTTTGATATTTCTTTTATTGTCATTCACATGCACAAAGATTGTTTTGAAGCAGAGTTTAGTTGCTGTTTTATCAAGAAAGAAATTGAGTTTTGTCCTCAAAATCCCCCAAAGTTTCCAGAATGTGTTTGGAGTGGCGCCCTGAAATGCTTCTGTGTGACAGAGAACCTCTGCATGGGTAGCATTTCTCTTTGGTGGGGGTACAGGGAACTACTCGGTTATTCAGAAGTCCCTCTGCAGTAGTTTGGGATGAGCATGAAGTTTCATTCTGGAGTGATCTGACATCAGTTGCTGTAGGTAGCCTGCTTTCCCTCATGGGCAGAGGTTGAGATTTCTGCAGTCTGGCAGTCTGGGGAATGTGGTTCCCAAGTGAGGGGGCTGCTCTTCAGTTGCTGATAAATTGCATGATTGTAAGGATCTGCTGGATTCCTTTCTAGCAAAAGAAAACCACAATGATGTGAACCAGTAACTTATCTTCAGAGTTTTGTTTTCTGCAGTTCTGCTGAACCCTGTTCACACTCCTGAGTAATGCATGTGCTTTTTGAAGTGTCTTTGCCTTTGTGGCTTGGGGCTTACAAATATTAAAACTCTTTGAGAGCAGTCCATCCACTGGTGAATGGTGTTACTGATTCAGATACCTATTTTCAAGGCCAAAAGAAATAACAGCAAGTCGGCATGATTTTTTTGTTGTTGTTTGGCAATAGGTTTTCACACAGAAAATGATGCTTTTTTAGCATTCACAAGCTAAAAAAATGTAATAGAACAAACTTTGATATCATTTATTGTAATTGAGTACTGTCATATCTCATGATCTTTACTACGCACTGCTGGTTAAAGGTGTCTCTTTGCAATTGGAAGGAACAATAAATGGAATAGTGAATCAGCTGGGATGACAGGTGAGTCAGGCAGCTGCCCTGCTCACGTGATGGAGTGTGTGTGTGGACTCTGAGCACAGCAAGGCTGCATTGAAGCTTCAGGTGTGTTTTGAGAGAACTTAGATACTCACACTGAGGTGGGGGTGAGTACCAAGGTGTCTGTGAGGAAGAACACAAAGGTCACATTTGCATGAACAAGGAGAATAAAGATATTGAATTTTTAATTGAAAAGGCTTGTACTTGTCAGGGTTTAGCCACAGAGAGTGCTTGCCACTATGAGATTTAATGTCAGAGTGTGTGAGAGCGGTTGCATCTAGATGTGTATGCTGCTATCTCCGAACCCCTTACCCTTGGTTTTGTTTCATATTCTATATGAGAATTAAAACCCAGGTGGGTCTGTCTAACTGTCAGCTTTTTGTGGATGGTTTAGGACACTTTGTAGCACAATTCCTTGTATTAAATGCTGTTGTTTTATACAGAGACTATGCACAAATCTCTAATTGCATCTCTTACTGGTACTACAAATTGATATCCTCAAACTTAGGTTACCTTCATCTCCTTGACCTTGGTTAAGTTTGATGTATAGGGCATAGCTGATGTAGCTTAACTTTTAATCTACAAGATTGGAGTGTGCATAAACTCTGTTTAAAGGCAGTGCAGAAAAATAAGTATCTTTAAGATGTAATTCACCTGTGTTGAAGTAACCTTGTGAAATAGTTCAGTTTTTAGGAGCTGACTGCAACAATCACTTTGGCACAGACTTTTCCAGTGTGGACTGTCCAGGTGGCTCAGGTGGGTCCCAATCATTCCATGTGTCCATTTGTCACAGGCCACCTTTACACTAGGATGTCATCTTGCTGATTGGCTGCTGTGTGTAAAAGTAAATATACACATGGAAAAAACACAGCTACCTCCCTGAAAATCACTGCTAGCTCACCGTGTGGCCATAGGTAGGTTACACTGTCTTCACATGGGATAGAAATGTTGATGCCTTGCAGGATGTTGTGAGAGGTAGACAATGTCTGTGTGAGATTGTGCTTATTAACTCATTCCTGAAGTAAAGACTTCCCTCTTATCTGGGGACTACTTAACTCCATGGAGCTGAGCCATGTTGAGAAAAGCTTCCTTGTATCTGTTCTTAGGAGGAGGAATTGGCACACTCCAGCTTTGCCCACTTAAAGCATTTACTCGTATTCCATCAATAATTTAATGATTTTTTTTTTTTTTAAGGTCAGCAACTTCAAATTTTTTAGAAAAATCATGCATATATTTTTCTAAATAAGCTCAGATAAACTTTCCAAACCCACAGATTTAAAGAAAAGGAACATAAGATCCTGCTCATGTATAATACAATCTTTTCCCTCTAACTGCTTCCTAGTTGTATAAAAGTTCACACTTTTTACATGTTACAGTACATAATTTAAAATTGGTTATTCCAACCAAATAATGTACTGAATTGTGTTTCAAGATCAGTATCCCTGCTCTTTCTACAACTTTGAAAGCAGACATCTAAGTGGTGATTACATAGAGGCAAATAGGTTTTGCACATGCCTTATTCTTACAGATGAGATGTGAAGTATAAATATTAGGAAAAATGCAAGGGAAGTACCAGGGTTGTATCACCACTTCTGTGTAGTGAAAAGTGGTGTCAACCAGGTACACAGGCATGTTGCAGCACATCTAGAAGCTGTTTGAAAAGAAATCAGGGCCATTGTTCCTTCTACTGTAAATATTTTGTAACTCTAATTAAAAAGTATAAGCAGAAAACAGTTGTTCCGGCAAGTAGGGAGTTGTTACATAGTGTGTTGGGGCAAACAAAGTGCATTGTTTGGCAATTTATATAATATTATTTAAAAAGTGAAGTTTGTAGTGGAATGCCCTTATGGAGGTAGTCAGTGTCAGGTAACACTAATCTACAGACAGCCTGTTACAAAGATAAGCAGGTTTAAAATTTGCAGGCAGTTACTTGAACTGTTTTGGAGTTAAAGTTTGGAGTTAACAGCTTGCCAGTGTTGGTATATTTGGCAGTAAAACTTTTTCCAGTTCATTTCATAGCATGAACACTTAGCACATGCAAACAGGTTGTCACAGTATGTTGGGTGCAGACATACCAAGAGATCTTTTGCAGTCTTGGAGGGTAATGTTTCTATTTCAGGATGGGCAGGCATCAGGAGCTTTGTACCACTTCTGGTGTTCTTGAACTGAGATTATTGTAATCCCTATTGTTATAATATTTATTGCTTGCCATTGCGCAGCAAAATACTGAGGATTGTTTCAAGGCTGCAAACCCAGCTCCTCTGCTGAAACAGATTTAACTGCCAGAGCTGTTTTGTGTTGAAGTTAGAGGAATATGGAATATTCATATGGAGTATGAAAATGATTTTCTCTTGCTTTGCAAGTCATGTTCTCGTTTATGTGAGCAGTGAAAAACCCTTCTCCAAACTGGTGTTTCTTAGCCTAGTAATCATAAAATCTGTTTAGAAAGAATTTTTTTTTTTTTTAAAATTAGGAGAAACTTCCACGAGATCCAGCTTCTTTCTCAGGCCTGGGTACTGGTGTCTTACCAGGGAAACTTCTTTTTCTTTCTTCACTGCTTCTAACTGTAAAAAAACCTTTAGTAATTCCCTGCTGTGTATCACTGGTCTGTTATTGCTATTATTACTGTTTTTCTCAATGTGGGACTTACCCAATGTTTTTCCCTGCTGTATTTAAGTGAGCGTTTGTTGGGTTGGCAGATGAAGAGCAGGTGCTGGTGGGCACTGGGCACTTGGGAGGAGAGTGGGTATTGTGAAGCAAATCTGTTCCTCAGTGCAGAGCCCTGTGAGCTTTGCCAGTTCTTCCTCAGTTTCCATGAGGCATTTTCCCAACCTTCCCAGGTGAACACTGATACTTATACTTGCGTGTACTGAAATTCAAGTATAGTATTGTTAACATGTTGTGGAGTCCAAGGACCTGCTTACGTGGTGATGACACCATTAGTTTTTTAATTTGGAGCTGCTCTTGTACTTTAAAAAGATGTTTCACAGCTGGGAAGTCTTGTTTCTGTGAATCCAGGTGGGAATTCTCAGCATTTTATCTCTGTCTAGTGTGAACAAATACAAGGTATCATGAATAGCAGTTCTCACGGAGCAGTAAATCTGGATGTGGTGAGTTAGTGATTAAGTATCAGAGAATCCATTGGTTCAGCCAAATTCTGTTGAAAGGTAGAAGATGCTTTGCCATCTGCAGTGACCTCTGAAGCAGTTGGGTTGGTGCATTGATACTCAGGACAAAGAACCAAGCACCTTTTCAGTGAACAAAGCTTGCCTGGTCAGGCCTTGAGAGCGTGAGAGTTCATACCAGGTAAATCCTAAAATTTCTAGTTTATTACTTACTTCCTTGAAGTTTTTAATTTGTCAGAGTATTCATTTCAGACATTTGCACAAATCTGAGGTTCTTGAAAGTCCTGCTGTGCCAACATTGCCAGGCTGATACAAGTGGGCTTTGAACATCTTAACGTTAATAGTGGTTTGAAATGAAGTATTCAAATTAGAAACTCATAGCCTTAAACCAGACTGCTCTAAAATCTTTTATGTTCTGCATGGTGGATGTTCAACATGGAATTTTACTGTGAATTATTTAGAATATCTGACCTCATTAGGTGCTGGTATCTGTGAAAGAAAAAGGGCTATCTAGCATTGTAAGAATATATACGGGTAACAACACTGGTCAGAAAAAGGAATTCTTCCAGGGAAGGTGTAGTATCTCTTTCAATTGTGTCTCTAAATTACGTTGCATTAGGGTGTTGCTTATTCTAAAGCAACTTAAAAGATTTTTTTTTGAAAAAGCCACATGAGGAAACTGAGAAACTGTTAGGAATAATTGCATACTTCATCAGGGAGGCTAGCATAGAGCTGCCTGTAATGACTATGAGTTTTGTCTTTCTCATTCCCACCGTTCCTCATTATTTGGAATGCTCTTGTGCCTTCTCAGCCCTATAGCCAGGGTTTTGAATAGTGCTTTAAAAACTGCTGTTGCTTTGTAAAATGGAGTAAACTTGCAGAACCAGTAGGTAGCTGGAGTGTGAGGGATTCTCAGGTGGTTTTGTTTGTTTGTTTGTTTTTAATGGATGCCATCACTGATGATGATCACAGGTTTAGGCTGTATGCATTTGTCATCCTAAGCATGTTTTTTGATCCTAAAACAAGACACACATTGACTTTTTACTTGTGCCTGGAGCCTATTGCAAGCTGAGCTGTTGACTCTTGCAGAAGCAGCGGTGCTTCCCTCCTTAATGGACATGGGGAGGGAGCTTGTGCATGGCCATCCCCCAGGCTGTGGGGACATGGCTTGCAAGGGGGGGAAGAGCCTTCTGCTGAGAATGTATTGGAGCCAAAATGGAACTTTTTGGGTGAGGCAAGCAAGTGGTCGCTCTAGGTGAAGCTTTGGAAAATGTCAGCAGTAGCAAGAATGGGGAAGAACCTGATGAGCAAGTAGGTTAGCTCCCAAATGGAGAAGGGTAGCCAGAGGCAAGGAATAATAAGACCTAGGATAATCATCCTCCTGGTAATGCCTGTACTGAAGAGGGAAGAAGGTTCAGTTATGGCCCTGCCAGCAACACTTTGAAGTGGACCAGAAACTTCTGTAGCCTTTGGTCAAAATTAGTGAGAAAAACAGCTGTGAAAGAAATTTTTTTTTTTTTTTTTTTTTAACTTTTGCTTAAGAATTCACTGGAGAGGGCTGGGGAAGGGAGAGAAGTCTGTCTTCAAGGAGTGGGACTGAAGAAGCATTTGTGTTGTGTATGAAAAGAGAGATAGGAACCAGGAAGGGAAATGCTGGAAAACTGCAAGTTTGTAATCATGGGAGAGCTGGAGGAAAGCAAAAGTTTCCTGAGTATATATGCCAGGGTGAACTTGTAGATGGCAACATGCAGTCAATTCAAGTTCTCCTTGAGCTTTTGAAGGGATTACCCTGCTGGTGTTCCTGGGGTTAACTCAAAAAAATTCATGACCTAGACACTACCATTAAGAAAGACTGTCCTTCCTTCCCTGCCGGCACCACTTTGTTTCATTTGATTCACATTTTAGTAGTGAGGGCATTAGTAACACCTAATGCACGCTGGCAACATTTTTCTGTATTTTAACACTAGCACACTTATTTTCCCTTCCCTAGTTAATAAGAATGCTTGATATTAACATTCCTCTTTCTGCACAAAGGAAAAACTGGGACAGCAGAATGCTGGCGCTCTTACTTCAAATACTGTGGATGTACAGACTCCAGTGAAATCAACAGGAGGAATATATAGAGGTTTTTCCAAGTCTGAGCTGTGTGTTAGCCATCTGTAATTCTTTTAACAAATATTGAAGCAAAAATTTCTGGGTTTTGTCCATCGCTGTCTTCTGGCTTTCTGCAGCACAGAAGTTAGTAGATCTTCCCCTCCTCCCATCATTTATGCTCATGTCTACTTCCTTATAAATTATTGGCATGTTCTCTAGTTAATTCTTTGACAACAACAAAAAGAAGCTTGTGTCTTGTTTCAGTAGAAAGCAATTTCCCTGAGGTGAATATCTCATTGCTTTTGCATTACTGCATTGGCTTAGCTTCCATGTTCCCTTCTTCTTGCTTTCTAAATTGATTTAAAAATAAAATCATGAAGGACAGAGACAATTTTTTTTTGCTACAGGTATTATGTTACCTAAATGATATAGCTGAAAACAGAAGGAGAAGTACTGAAAGGGACAGTGCAGAGGATATGCAGCTGCAGAAACCTCTCTTCCACTATTTATGCTGCTTCCTGTCAAACTCAACAATGACACCAAAACGTCATTGCTGGATCTGTAAATAGATCTGCTATGATGTAAAAATCTGCTGTTTTCCAGGTGGGTGTTGCCCCTCTCTCAGCATGGCATGGTAGTGTGGCTGCCCCTCTCAAAGAGGGGAGATGGGGTTTCGTGGCATGGTCCCACTGAAATGCACACACAGCATCTGCAAGGTGGGGGCTCCCCCCACCCTGCCTGGAACTGTTATGCCTTGCTTTCCTCTCAATCAGTAAGTTCTCAGGTGTTTATTAACTTTATTTATTCTTTTGTTTTTTTGACAGAGGCATTTAAGTGTAAACAATTATATTTAGTTTCACTGTTAATTTCTTAGAGGCAGGCTCACTATTTGTGCAGTTACCTGCAGGAGTTTCTGCTGTTAATGAAAAATTTCAAGATCTTACTACTAAAATACTTAGGTACAAAATCAGCTGTTGTAAAAAGACTTTTCTGATGTGTCTTTTTTTTTTTTTTTCCCAGTGGAATCTGCAGTTACCTTAGGCTGGGATGAGATTTGGAGTGATTGCTATTTCAACCACTGAAAAACTTTGAGACAATTTTCTATATTTTTAATTTTTTTTTTTTTTAATACAGAAGAAAGCAAAAATTGGTAAATGCTTTCCATGGAGTAATATGGTTTGTTTTACCGAAAGTTTTACTGTATGTCAAGGTTTACAGGTAATTACAGAAGCTCATTTGAATCCCATGGGGGCAGATAATGAAAGCACGCAGGTTACACTTCTGTGTGCTTCACTGCTTTGTTATGGACACCTTGATGGAGAGTCCTGTGCCAGTGATCCCACTGCACCTTGATGGAGAGTCCTGTGCCAGTGATCCCACTGCACCTTGATGGAGAGTCCTGTGCCAGTGATCCCATTGCACCTTGATGGAGAGTCCTGTGCCAGTGATCCCATTGCACCATGGGTCTTTCTTAACTACCCAGTGACTGACAAAGAACTCTATTGCAACAGAGATGCTTGCAGAGGCTCAGGCTCACTGGGAAGGCTTGCTAAGTGGTGCCTTGTCTTCTCTGGGGTCCTGTACACCTGCAGTAGGTTCAGTTGTGGCTGTGACCCCCCCAGCTTCCCTGGGCACAGCGTGTTGGGCAGTCACAGTCCCGGCAGTGCTCCCTTACCTTTCACCCTGTACTGCACTGCACCCCATCTCCCTGCTGCAGCATCCTGAGCTGAGTGTTGGGACTATTCAAAGTGTTGCCACCTGACCTGCATTTGCTGATGTGTTTGATGTTTGGTGCCCAGAGCAGCTGCTGGCTGGGCTGTGCTGCTGGGAGTCACCACAACACTGAAGAGTATTTGTGGCAGGAGGCATTGGTGTCCTTTTAAAGTTGTAATGTGTTATGAGCATCACTTGTGCTTCTGCTGGTACTGTATCTGTTTAGTAACCATGCCTGTGTCATTAACAGGGAAGATAAACACTATTTATAAAAACTGAAGCTTTTGTAAGCTTATTGAAAGCACAGGATTTAATGAAAAATTGCTTTGTGATATTTTGCTTATATTGCAAAATTCTCACTTGAGGTCATAAAAGTGAGAGTATTGCTCCAAATATTCCAGCAGCAGTATTCCCAACACACCCTGTAACTAGAGAAGGCACTAACCATCCTGTCCACTTAGTTAGAACAGAGCTCTCTAGAGTTCTTGAGAGGCAATTCTTACTTTATAAATACAACATTATGCTAAATGTACTTTGAAATGAAAAGCAGGTATTCCCAAGTCTACTGTTCAAGTACTTCTTGCAGAGAAAATATGTTTTGCTCCTAAATCTTCTGATACTTCAGGATAGCTGTGAAGTTAAAATATCTTTCCAATAGAACAACAACAGGAGGTGAAAGAAAAGCACAGACAAAAAAACAACATCCAAAACAAACCCCAGTCCCCCCACATGTATTGCCCATTCTCTCTTCCTCTCCCTCTGTTCCCACTGTGCTCATATTTTATTTTCTCTCTCAAATGAAGGAACCATATTCTTTCCAGACAAGATGGGCGAGGCTTGCCCATAATTTTTCTTTCAGAAGTATGAACTGCTTTCAGTCTAAATAAATGAAAAAAGACAAAACAAAACAAAACCCCAACCCCCCAACAAACTGAGAAAGCAGATTGTTTGCATGTACTTTAGTATGTTAGGAAGTGCATGATGTATTTTTCAATGAAGGCAGAAAATGGTAGAGAGTGCAGAATGTATGTGGCTGTTGCAGAGTCCTTTTTGCAGTGCATCGTGGAAGGTTTCTGGCACCACTTCTGATCACAGTCTGTCTGCATTTCAGAGTGAGCTTCCTTTCCTAAAGCTCTGCACTGGAAATAATACTCTGGAAAGTATAAATGTACACTGAGGGACACCATGAAGGGAAGCCTTGAGCCCACTTAAGAGTAATGCACAGCATTGATTCCTGCCAGAAGAACTGCTTAATCATAAGCTTTAAAATAACAAAACAGCTGAGCTTGTTTAAAAGTCAAGCTAGTGAAAACAAACCTGAGTCAGGATGTAGTGCAAGGCTTATAAATGTAACTATGATACATGGATGCAGTAGATTTTTAATGAAAGGAATAATTTTATCCTAAAGAAAGCACCTGGGAGAATGGAAGGGAATTGGAAGAACAGAACAACTTACTGTCACTCATGTTTAAATTTCCTTTACCCATCCTTGCTGTTATACTTCAAACTGCATTTGCAGTGAGGTGTGTTTGTATTCACAGTCCAGCAACTCTGGGTGTTACACACAAAATAAGACAGGAAAAAAAGTAGTCTGCAGCAGGTTTTAGGACCAGAAAACCAGACATCTGTAGTGCCAAGAGCCAAAGTCCAGATGGGGAAGGGAGCAGTGCCTTGGCCCCGCTGATTTTCTTGTTGACTTTGAGTGACTGGACTGGGGTGCAATCCGAAACACAGCTGAATGCAAAATCATTTTCAATAGAATATGATTTCTTTTAGCAGTGAACTCAGATAATAGAAGAAGCTGGTTTACATTTGTTCTGCTTTTTGTCACTTTTGTTATGGTTTCTGTACAACGTGACATAGCAGCTAAATTCTTGGGTATGGAGCAGCTATCTACAGTGTGCAGCAATGTCTACTTTTTAATGCACCAATAACTGTTTCTCCAGCTAACCTTTCCTGTTTTAAAGACTTCAGTAAATCAGATATTTTTTGCTAAGCATTTTGTGTAATTAGCTTTACAACTTGCATATACAGAGAAAGTCATGTTAGTAATACTCTTAAAAGTGAAGCAAAGCAGACAAAATATTTTATGTGCTTTGTCCACAGATTCACTTCCTATTGCTGTCATTTGACACTTGATTTTCTTGATTTGTACTACCTTTACCAAAGAGCCCCAAACAAACAATTAAAAACAACAGTAACAAAAAAACCCACCAAGACAAAACCAATAAAAAATTCCTGTGTTTCTTGGAGGACAGATGCATCATTTTGTAGATGTGGCTGCTATTTATGATTTTGTGCATTTAACTTTTCCTTACTATTTAAGAAGGTTCAATATCAACAAAACAAGTAAGTTACCAGAGAAACTTAGTGTTCTCCTGCAAGAGGTCTTGCAGAATGTGTAGTTACTTCTTTTGGTGTAGTGCCTATTTGCCAGATGGTCAAGGCTTTGCAGGAGCTGGTCAGAGTGTTTGAAGGGCTTGGTGTGAAGTGACACTGGTGCTGGAGCCCTTTGGTATGCCGCTGGTGAATGCCAAGAGACTGCTGCAGGTGTGAACGGTTTGGGTAGTGGTGTTGGCAGGAGACGGAATTTTGGAGCTGGGGTGGTTGGGGGATGCTTTGTGTTAAGGATCATTGAAATAACTGAATGCACATGACTGCAGAGTGAACTTCCTTAAGCCACAGGAGGACTGCCTTCCCTTCTGCATTTCTTGCCTTCCAGTAATGAAATGTAAGGAGCTGGTCTGTGCTCCAAGGCTCAACAGTGCATTGTGCTGGGAACAACTCCTCTTCTTCTCTCATAGAAACAGTGGGGATTTAATGTACAGAAATGGCTGCTCAGCAGCAGCTTAGTGTTTGGGCAGTATATTTGTGAGGATGTTGAAGACTCTTTGTGGCCTGGTTATCTGTGGTTTCCTGGTTTATGGTGGCTGTGGCATATGGGCTTTTTCCTCCCCCAGAGATAGATACTATGCAGCAATGATTTCTGCTATGGTATTTTTTGCCTGGTCTGTGTGGTTGTAAACCTTGCTTGGCAGAGGGCTTGGAAAACCTACATAACTTAGACTTTTTTCTCCCCCTCTCAGTAGGAAAGGTGAGGAAACTGGGAAGGATCTTGTTATCCTTTCCCAACCTACAATGAATTTGTCCAGTGAGCCTCCTTGTCCTCCCGTCTGTGTTCAGTGCTAATCCTTGGCGGAATGGAGGAGGCCTCTGTGGTTTTGTTTACCTGAGGTGCCAGGTGCTGGCTCTGGAGAGAGGAGTAGCAGTTGCCCTCCAGCAGAACAAGGCCAAAGCGCCCCTGAGTTGAATTTGAGGCTATTTTATAGCCAACATGAAGCCAATATGAGCCAGTGCTACTGCTGGCGTTTCTGTCCCCACCCTGTTTTCCCTGCTGTGCTTGGCATTTCTGCAGAGGCAGCATTTGGGAGCAGCTTACTTGCAGACCTTGTGAAAGCCAATTAAGGAGAGAAGAAATAGCAAAAGGAATGACCCAGGCTGTACTGAGGGATGTAGGAGAGAGCTTGGGGAGGCCTGGGGACATGAGCTTGCTTAATGTGCAATTGCCCGCGGCCACTGGTCACAGCATCCCTGGGGTAAGCCACACTGGCTTGTGGGTCAGCATCAGGTGGGTGGAGAGCTGTGTTCCATCAAGCTCTGGCTGGTGTTTTGTGCCTTGCTGATGCCATGCTGTCCCAAGGGGAATGTGATTTCTAGTCCAGACTGTCAGGCATCTCTGCCCCAGCTCTGGCTTGGGGCAGTCCTGCTCCTCTACCCCATGCCTACAGTTACCCATGCTGCTGAAGGCCAGACTTCTGCAGGTGGCGGCAGGGCATGAAGAGATTGCCCCAAGTATGCCAGCATTAGAATTTTGTTTTGAAGACCGAATAGGTAAAAAATAGATTATTATGTGTGCCGTGGTTCTCCCTTCTCCTTTCCAAAAGCAGCTGAAAAAAAATCTGTATCATGAATTACAGAATAATTTTAGTCTAGATTTTGTTTTTATGAAAATGAAACATTTTCCTATATTAATTTAACTACAGCAAATAAAACATATTTATCAAGATAAACAGGAACAGAATAAACAACAAAAATGTATATAAAAAAAACCTTAATGGATGATTGGCTTAGATCTTGGCAGTGATGTTTTTCCATGGGCAGGAAGTACTGTTTGTTGTGCTGGGGAATAAAACATATGATCTCCAGTTGTTTCTGTCCTGCATGTTGTAGCTGAGCAAACTTCTACTAGTAGTATTGCACTGAAATTCCTTTATTTATCCCCTCTTTCCTTGAAGTCATGTGCAATGTGTTTGAGAATTTTCTTTTAGTTGTTCTCTGATATAAACCAAATCTGCTCTCATATGCTGAAGGAGTGGGTCATATAAACTAATGAGCTGGCTGTTGTATAGATGTCTTTCATATTATGACACACTCCCACTAGTTATGTGTGTGTGCCAAGTGCCCTGTGTCATTGCACAGTGCCTGCTTTATAGCAAAATGACAATTTTCCTCTTTGCACATTTCATGGGTTGGGAATCAAATGTATTTCTGAACTTTATTTATTTGCTTTGCTTCCCAAGTGCTTCTTGCAAGAATTTAACTAGAATAAAACGTGAGCCTCTATGCCAAGTTAAAATGTTTTCTGAGAGTGAGCAAGAAAACCAATGCAGATGTGCTATACACATCTTGGCAGAAGACTAGGACTTTTTATAGTATATCTACCATCACAGCCCGAGCTTGGCAAAACATTCCTGTAGCATATGTATATGGCTTTTCAGGCAAACAGTAAACAGAATTTAATGTAGCTTTTAGCACAGACTGAATCTCTCTGGAGTTGGGGATGCTTTCTCCTGACTTCAGTGCCATTTGAGCCAGACCAATTATGCGGTTTCACGTTTGTCTTGGCCTTTCAGGGTAGTCTCTTTTGGATGAAGTCTGTAATCAAAAGAGAATGTCAGAAACAGAAGTCTCAAGTAACTTTTTCCTTTTGCCTGTAAGACTGAAACAAGAGAGACTTATGTAGGCAGAAATAATCTAAAGCTAAGTACAAGGTAATAGCACAAAATGCTTATTATTCCATTGTTTCTGGGCTGTCCTGTGAAAGTTTGAACTGCAAGTTGCAGTCCAAAGACAAACTATATTTTCTAGACTTTGGCTGAAATGATGGGTTTTTATTTTAGAGGATGGAGATCTGTTAGAAATGACAAATTCTGAGTTCTCCCCGTGCCCTCCTTTTTTAATGTTTTTCATGTAACATTTCTGTGCTGTGCTTAGAGCTTCTTCTGCACATCTTCAAAAGATGGATGAACATACCCACTGAACTGATCCCGTGCCCTCCCTCCTGCTTGCCTTAGCTAGCACATGCTTCATCCATATAATTTAGACTCTTAAGCCTTCTTGGTGTGGGACAAAGCCCCAGAGTCTCTTAAGGGATTTGTGTAATTTTCCCAAAGATTGTTTTGCTGCTGGTTAGGGTATACTAAAGTTTATTTCTGGTCTGAAGCCCCCTCTTATATTCTTTTTTTGGCTTCAGAAGCAAAGGCGGAGGGAAGCAAAGGAGAAGAGCCCTTCTGCCACGCAATGCAAGCAGTGTAACAGGCATGAAGGCTGCACTTCACTCCAGTCAGAGAAGTGGAAAGAGCTTCTTATTTAATTGAACTTGCACCAAAATAGGCTGGGTGTTCTCGAATTAAAAGTAGCTAAATTAGCACTGACAGCTTATGGTTACCTCTTACTTGGGGAACACCCCTCTCCACACTTTTCTCTGGAAATAATAAAATGAATTTTAGGAAATCGGCTGAGGTACATCAGTAAAATTTCAACTGGATCAACCACGAGCTGTAAGTTTTCTAAAACAGATGGTCCATCTCTGGCAAAGACAGGTCTCTGGTTCCTGCTGAAATCTTTTCCTTGTGTGGTGATGTCAGTAATAGGGTGGGGTGGAGGAGGAGATTGCAGTGAGCTTCCCCTGTGCGTCACCGCATCACCCGCGCGCTGTCACCTGCCAGCAGCGCCGGGCTGGGCGTGCTCTGCATGCCCCACCCTGCTTCTCTTCACATTTTTCAGTAGGTACCCATAGCCTCACCTGGCTTTGAGGCTCACAGAAAAGATGAGCTCAAAATTGAGCTTTGCATCTACATGTCTAATATTTGAGGTCTGAAAATCCTAAAGAAAATGCAACTTTTCTTTTTTACCCGATTGGATTGTCACAGTGGTGTGAATGAAAATGCAAGCACCTTTTCGGTTGTGACCAAGGTCCAGATTTTTCATCCTGAATATATATCTCAGTGCAGAGTGATATATGCAGTTGTAGTTATTTATGGAACTGTTTCTGAGATCCGTCATTTGTATATTGACTTAATTGTTTCAGTGGAACATTTGTCTGCTGAACACATGTGAGAATGAAAACTTAAGCACAATCTTTTGTTTGTTTGTTTGTTTGGTGTTTGGAGGAATAGCTGTTTTGAAAACATGACCTTTTTCCTCTGAATCTTGAAGGTGGCTTTTAGCTTATCAAAAGACAAGTGCTACACTGCTAAAAATTTCAAGGAAGTGTTATTTTTAATTAAAAAAAAAAAAATCAGTTATCCAGAAAATATTGATGTAAAATTCAAAGTTAATTTCTGTTAGATTTATCTTATGAGGTTATAAATTACCACTTTAAAACATCAGTTTGCTAAATTCAAATTGATTTAATTTAGAAGATATGGCTTCTTCTGAATTATCAGCATAAACGTGTCTGCTTTTACTCTTACTTTACAGACCAGTGCAGAGAACAGCTTGAATATGTTCTATTGTATTGTGCAACAAGATTGTATTTCTTGTAGGAAACATGAAAAATTCCAGAGTTCCAGAGAACGTGTATTTTTTTCCTTGTCTTTATATTTTAGGAGATTGTTTGGCTATTACAGTATTATGTTTAAACTCATCTGATGTAGATAGTCCAAAAATAATGTTTTATGCAAGTTTTATGATTCTAGGAGTTTTTGAGTCCAAGGCAGTTTAAATTATCTTTTTTTTTTCCCTAAAGCTAAATGAATTTTGAAGCAACCATAGTTCTAAGTAATAGAACTAACATTTTTTGTTGTGTGAAAATAAGTAAGTTTTTTCCCCCCCAACATTGTAATGAAAGGGATAGCTTTTGTGAAAAATACTTCCTAAAATGCCTGTGGGGATTATTTCAGAGAGAGGAAATCTCAGTGGGATGGGGATGCTGAGCTGGGAGGAGGGAGGACTGGCAGCAAGGTCCTCCTAGGCAGAGAGCTCTGCAGAGCTTTCCGTAAACCTGTGGCTTTTTCAACACAGATGTTGGATGTCTTAATTACTGACACTGAAGTATCTTCTGGAAAAGCTCTGGATCAAAGAAAAGCTTTGAATAAGCTGACATTTTTACTTCAAGTTCAGTTTGCACAAAGCTGGCATTTAAAAGAGCTTTCTTCTCAGGGTAAGGAGGATTCCCAGTATCTCTAAGCTGGCTAAAACATTTCTTTTTTCAAATGGTGAAACTTCACTTCATTGCTAATTTTTGCATTATACTTTTTCTTGATGAAAGGAAACTGCATTCCTGATGTAACAACCTGCAACGTGTGTAGAAGAACAGAGTGTAATGACATCAGAGTAGGTGTGTGAGTCATCCAGTGAAATAAAATATTATTAAGGATAAATTTTACTGTACGATGCAAACCTCCTGATGAAGTCCACCCATGTGGACTTGGAGCAGAAGTTTGGCCTAGCTGAGGGTGAGTCAGTGTCTGATCTCAGACAGCCGCGAGAGTCCGATCCCTCCCTGTGTGCGCTGTGTTTGTGTCCCATCGCCTACCTTACGGTCATGGGATTTATTACATCTCCTCGTATAAACAGTCTGCATTTTAAATTGAGGCCTACATGAATAAGTTTCTTGCCTCTCCCTTTTCTTCATCACGAATGCACGAAAATGCAGCAAAGCTTTGATTCTCCTCCTTTAGTTTTAAAGTTTTAAAGAGCTGGGGTCTGTGCGTTGGAAATGGCGCCGGTTTGGAGCACAGCAAAGGCCCCGGCCGGCTTTATCGGTCTCTTGCAGCCGGCTCATCCTGCTCTGTGTCCTAAGCAATGAAAGTTCATGACCTCTGTGTATCTGAACAGCTCACTATATATAGAGCAGGATGTCCCTGGGAATTCTCCCGGCAGCCCGTCTGCTGCGGCCGTGGAGCAGCTCGGTGCCCAGGTGGAGGGGCTGTGTGTAACCAGTGTGTCCGCGCACTCCTTGTCCCGCTGCTGTGTGCCGGGGCTCGAGTCTCTGCATGGAAAAAAACCTGTAAAAGCAGCTGTAGGACTCTCTGCCAAGCTGAGGATTTCTACTGTAGAAAGCAAAGCCCCCTGTTTCTAGAAAATAAAAATGATGTTATTTAAAGGGATGTTTTCAACTGCATAAGTGTATGTAATTATTCTTCGGAATCAAAATAGATTAAACAGAATACAAGAGAAGACTGGGAATCCAAATACAAAGACATTGAGGTAGACTTCTTTAAGAGCAGTATTTTTGGCTTTAAGAACAGGAGAGCGGGTTTAATAGGTAAGAGTGGGTGTGTGTGTGTGTATGTATGTATACACACAAGGTTGTTATTTTGGTGCTTGCAGACTTCTATCAATCCAGACATCTCGATATTTAAAAAAGTATGAGGGGTTTATAAAAAAAAAATCTTTCAGTTATTGAAACTTCCACTGTATTTTTAACAGAGCAGTTGCTATTAACATAGAAGATACAAAATGAAGGCCTGTTGGTTGCTACAGGAAACTAGCAAAGTTAATTTATTTGAAGTGTTTTGCAAAAATACATGGATGGAGCCTTGTGTTCAGATGAAATGGTTTAAAATTTTGATTGGCTTGATGCAGTCCTGGCTGGGGAACTGTTAGTGTATGCTATCTACATCATATGCTAAACCATTCAAAAAAACATGCCATATTATAGTCTCTTTCTATTCGTCAAGGTCTTTTCTTTTTGTTCTACTCCATAACAGACAAAACCACAGATTTTTCTCTGTAATGGAGTTTAAGACACTATCTCCTTGTACCTACCTGTAGCCTTGGTTGTGCTCTCATCATTCAAAGCTAGCAAGAGATAGTACAGCCACCTTCTCCTATCTGCATTTGGGTAGGAAACTCATTGGTGACATCCCAGGTGCTTAATATAAACAGGTTTTCTGAAGCAAAGTTGTGCAGTTTCTATGAACCTTTTTTTTTTTTTTTTTTCCGCTCTACACCTTATTAGACAGGGTTTGTTGCTTATTCTTAGTCTCAAGCATACTGTATGTGTTTTATAGGAGTTAATTACAGAAAATAGAAGTAGCAGTATTTTTAAAAATACTGCTTTTCTGTGAACAGATGAGCTACACCTAAATGAATCATAAGCTTTTTCTATTTTTTTAGTTTTTAATCAATCCTGTGTGAAACTTATTCTGTGTGTGTATACAATATAATTAGGCTGTTGCACTGAAAACATTTTCACTAAGGCTCTGAAAGCACATAAAGAACTAGAAACTGGAGGTTTCAAGCTCAGGTTTGACTAAGTAGAGGATACTCTCTAATTTGTCTAACAGAAGAGGAGAAAGATAATTACTCGGGTTTTACCAAGCTTGAAGGTATGATTCTAGGTGGAATATTATGGTGTTCTTGAGTATGTTTCTAACATTGTCCCTGTGTGTGCCATTGTAGTAATTTCTCTGTAACTTCTGGCTAAATTGACTTTGTTACGAAGATGGGAATTTCTAATTTAGACCACAGTAGAAGTTATGGCTGAAAACACCACTGTCATATCATTCTTATATGAATCAAAATTTCTGGAGATGCAAATTGAAGTTCTCTGAGCTCAAAAAATGAAATAGTTTGTACAGTTTTATATGTGATGTACTCACAACTCAGCTGAAAAGACTTTTGAAGGTTTACCTCTTGTTCAAAACAGGGCTTGGCATCGCTTCACCGATTTTAATAGTTATTTTTTATTGCTTTCTTTTCTGGTCAAGAAGACGAGCTGGTTTTGCTTCTCTCTTAATAAAGTCTTCTGCTTGAATTTTGACGAGTGCAGGCATGCCGTTGGAGATTGAAGCGATTTTGAAAGCTGTGTAATGGGTTAGAGTTCAGTGTACTGCTGTAGGCTGCTCCCTATCGCTGCAGGTGACAGGGGAGCAGATAACCAGGGGAGTAAAAAGAAGGATTTTAGTGCTGATCGCCACCTTCTTGCATTAGTGGCTTCATTCTCAGGGCTTAGCAGCAAGCTTTGCTGGAGCTGATGGGTGCTAATGCGGTTGGGGCTGGGAGGGGGTTGCAGTATCTGGTTGGGAGCAATGCTGCTGTGGTAAATGGAAGGGGCATGCTTTTAAATAAGTTTTTTTCCAATAGCTGTCATCTGTGTTTGCTTTAACCTCTTGGAATGCTCTCTGTTTTCTGCTGCTGGCCAGGTATGGAAGTGATGGTGAGTCATAATTAAATGTAGGTGATAGAGGAGAAGAGTGAGTTTTGAGAAGCCAGAGCAAGAGGGGAGGTTGTGGTGCACCTGGCAGCTGTAGCTGGCAGGTGATTTTTTGTACTTATACCAAATTCCGGAACTAGAAGTGAGATTGGAAGTGAGGGAGGAGTTTGAAAATGAAAAGAGTGCTCATTAAGTCATGGGTGAGTTTCCTTCATTAGGGTTGTCCTGTTTTGGGCCCTCTTGACTACTCAAGAGTGTGGCAGTGGAATTCTGATTATACTGGGGCGATCCTCAAGCTTAGACCTGAGCTTAGTTACTGATTTGAAAAAGAGGATTACTGCTAATTTGTGAGGAGGAACTGTTATTGGTGATCTCTGAACAAAACATGGATGTGAATTAAAATGTCAGGAAACATAAAATGTGGAGTTGGTAGCACTTAGCATTACTTCTGCCTTTATTTTCCTGGTGAGGTCTCCAGCCACATATGGTGCTAGTTTTTTTTCATCTTAAACATGGGAATACCCTATAGCAAGGTCAGTCAGTAGGACTACAGCCACAGTAAACCTTAGGGTCAATTAAAAAAAAAAAGAAAAAAGTATTTATTTTCAGAAGTAATGAATACATTTGAAAACAAATCAAATAATCCTTGAGAGTATTGTTTATAGAAGTTTAGTTTTAAGGTACTTCCTCTCCTTCACACTAACATGAAATGTTGCTTTGCAGTTTCTGCCCTGGGTTAGCAGCAATAAGAACCTTGAATTCAAAGAGAATTGCAGATCTGTTTTATTTAACCTTATAAAATAAGCATGATTATAGTAGTTGAATTTATATAGAGATTGTTCTTAAGTTTCAGAAAAGCATTAGGCACGTTTAGAAAAGTGACTACAGACTTAAATCAGTGCCACTAGAAGGAATTGAAATTACACTCTTTCAAGAAAGATTGAGCAATTTTGAAAAGTAATAGCTAAATATTATTGCTACAAATTGTTCCCTGGAGATGAAAATAAGGCCTGCTTTGGTTAAAGTATCTTGAAAAATATTTAAGAGATACATTAACAGGATACCATGATTATTTCCACATTGCTTTTGCAGATGCTTACTGGAAACCAGTTTTCCTTGGTGGGTTTGACCGGGAGGTACCTGCTTGTGTGCCCAGGAGTGTGTTTAACACAGATTCTCTTCCACAGGTGTCCCTTAGAGGCAAGATGCTGGAGTGGTGGTGAGTGGAGGTCCTGGCCTCATGTCAGCCTACGTAGGCAGCGTAGGAAGCTCTGTCCATGAACTACAATGTGCACATAGGAGAGGAGGACAAAGATGGCAAATATGGTTATAGTCTTGGGAGCAGTTTTATAGAGCACAGCGGAAACTCCTGAACCTTTCACTATTAGCAGGGTTTTCCTACAACACAGATCAGTAGAAATGCTCCATGTATCTATTCTGGTGATTTGTAGGTGTTTTTCAGCACATGTTAGTTTGCCACTTTAGTTGTTCCATTCACCAGCTTGATCCTGCAGCCATAGGTGACACGTTGCTCCTCTAAAGCAGGCAGGTGACACGTTGCTCCTCTGTGCAGGCAGCAGGCAGTGCCCAAGCACCCTGCTGCCTGTGTGTGCTGCGGTGCAGGGAGTGTGGGGGATCTCCTCCCATGTGTACCCCGCTTACAGCAACTGCAGAGGGGCAGGGGGATTTCGTGGGAACCCCTGTGCGTGGCTGACAGGGTGTAAAGCACCAGGAATGCTAAAATAATAAATCCTATCAAAAACACACAGTATCATAGCTGACCTAAATTGAGATAATTTTTTCTGTGATTCACATAACTTATGCATTCCTTCCACTTGGTTCAGCGAAGCTGTTTATATTGCAAAGTCCTACCCACCAACCCTTGAATTTGAAGTTCCCCGAGGCATAATACAGCCATGAGGACAGAGAGTGGCATTTAATATTTTATCTTAACTTTATATTTACAGTGTATGTGAGGCAGTGTATGTAATAATGATTTTGCAACTCTCTGTATATTAATCATGGCTTAGCATTCACATACTGCATGATTAATTGACTCTGTCCATTTGGAAATATATATATCAGAACTGGTTGTTTCTATCTTTCATGGTATTTGAGATTAATGTCCCAAAATGAAAATCTTATTTCAAGTACATTTCTGAAATAAATTAGGCTCTTCTCTGTAAGCTGGATGTCACTTGAATAGACAACTCTACCCTCTTAAATTTTCCCTTGAAACATTTTACCAGATTCACTTTTTTTTTTTTTTTTTCCTCTTCTTTTTTCTTTTTTTATCACCGTCTATCAGGACTAACATGTCGGTCTACAAACATACAGGTCTGTATGTACAGACATATATATATATATATGTATGTGGTTGGTTATTCCCGTAAAACCCAACATTCTGGTCTAAATCTAGTAGTGTTTTTGAAGAGCTGTTGTGGTGGCTGAAAAAAGAGACAATGAACTGCTTAAATCCAAGTAATGCTGCAATGATGGGTGGAGGTAAATAAACTCTTGGAAGAAGCAGAAAGCTCTTCTTTCATCAAATTCGCTTACGATTCAATTGTCAAGCTGCAGTCCTAAGATGTTCTGCATTTCTTCAGCATTGTTGCCCAAATTCTAAATCCCCCCCATACAAGACTGTGCACCATTATAAACAGTACATTTCATTGCATATTCATGAGCTGTGGCTTTGATTACTGTAATTTGTATCTATCATCTGGAGTTAATACTACTAATTAAAAATTGTAATCAAGAAACATTTTTGTTGCATTATTTGTTGTATTTAGATGCAGATTATGAAGTAAGCTCTGTGTTACGGCAAAATAATCTGAAAAGGGCACATTTATCTTTCTTTACTTGTGGGTTTACCACAGTTGGGAGTTTGTGGCAGTGCTTCAATAGATGGTCTTGGGTTTTCTTCACATGGGATTGAAATAAATCCCATGTAAAAACTTTGTTTTGCAGTTTGAGCAGGAGAGTGTTATTTGGTGCTCACACTGGGGGCATAACGGACTTTAGAGATGCAGTGTTGTATTTAACTTCTTCCCCATAGCAAACAGAACATAGTTGCTCGCAGTGTAAACTGTCAGTAGTCGCGGTGAAAAGTGTGTTAGTCTTTATTTTTCATGTAATGATTCTCAAATTTGGTTGCCACACGCATTCTAGTGGCAGCACAAAATAACTTTTCCTTTTTTGGGGGCGCCTGACTCGGTGCTGGTGTCAGAGTCCAGGTGCTGACCTGGAGCTGCCCTTTGGTGGTGGCACCTCCTAGTGGTTAGAGGGCCGTGTGCTGTGAAGAAATGTCGTCGTGTCATGAGTTCTGACAGCGAGCAGTGTTTGCAGTGCAACGTTTCTGAAACAGGCTGCTAAGAGACATGTGAAATGTAGCCAGAACCCCAGGACCTGGGGGTGTTGATCAGCAGCTGGGCTGACCACGAGCCAGTGTGTGCCCAGGTGGCCAAGAAGGCCGGTGACGTCCCGGCCTGGATCAGCAATGGTGGCCAGCAGGAGCCGGGCAGGGATTGTGCTGGGCACTGGTGAGTGAGGCCACACCTCAGCTGCTGTGTCCAGTTCTGAGCCCTCAGTGCAACAAAGACCCTGAGGTGCTGGAGTGTGTCCAGAGAAAGGACACAGAGCTGCTGAAGGGCCTGGAGCACAAGTCTTGGGAGGAGCGGCTGAGGGAGCTGGGATTGTTCAGCCTGGAGAAAAGGAGGCTCAGGGGAGACCTCATCACTCGCTACAAGCACCTGGAAGGAGGTTGTAGCAAAGTGGGGGCCTGTCTTTTCTCCCAGGTAACAAGTGATGGAATGAGAAGAAATGTCATCAAATTTCACTAGGGGAGCTTTAGACTGGATCTTAGGAAAGGTTTCCTCACAGAAGGGGTTATCAAGCATGAAAAGAGGCTGCCAGAGGAGCGATTGAGTCACTATCCCTGGAGGTATTTAAAAGACATTTAGATGTATCACTTAGGGACGTGGTTTTGTGGTCAGCTTGGCAGTACTGGGTTAACAGTTGGACCTGATGATCTCAGAGGCTTTTTGCAACCGAAGCAATTCTCTGATTCTATACCTAGTCCTGCACCAGAGAAGAAGGAGTCCCATGCGGTGCCACAGGCTGGGGCTGGGGACGGTGAGCGGGCGGGAGCCAGCCCTGCACGCTGGCAGCAGGCAGTGCCAGCAGGGCATCTCCAGGGGACAGAGGAAGCCTGCTCAGCATGGTCCCTGTCCAGTTCTGGGATGTCCTGAGGTCCCTTCCAATCTGAAATATTCTTTGACGTTAAGTTATTGGGGCATATAGAGATTCGATTCTATTTAATAGATAATGAAATTATGCAGTACATAGGAAAGTTGATTTGAAGCAATTAGTGACATGATTGCTCATGGATTGGTATGGATTGCTTCTAGGTAAAGTGGATGGATTAAATAAAAATTCCAGGCTTTCATGATGCATGGGGGTAATGCATTAATAGAAAGAACTTGCATATCCTTGTAGAGTAGGAAAACAGGGATTTTACTGCTACAGTAGATATCAGGCTATTTTTCTTACATATTAGGAAATTACCATTTTTTTTCAGAGAAGCAAGGATTTCGTATATATATTCAAAAGTGTATGTAAGCTGTGAAGTGGCTAACAGCCAAATTTACCATTTTTAATTGCAACCTTTTACCTCTTCAAGCAAGATTAAGTAGTTCCTTGATGCCTTTTTTGTACTCCAGTAGTAATGCAGCACAATTCAATATGTAGTAGTGTTCCAGCAGTTTATTAGTTTGATTTAGTGGGTTTTGGGAGGCATTTAATTGCTGAAGGGAATGACTATTTGGCTCATTTTTTTGGCTACCAGTCTTCTGTACTGAGGACTGACATTGATAGTGGAATGTGATTAATTTTGAAGTAAATCTTTGTTGAAACTGGACATAACAGGATGCATGCAAAGCCCAATATTACTTTTTTTTTTTTTTTTTTCTTTTTTTCCTTAATAAACATCCATTCCAACATTTTGGTGTGTCAGGAAGAGTGATATTTGTCATATGTTCAGATTTTGTCTTGGATAGATTTCTGGTAAGCTAAAGCCCTTTCAGCAAGGCTGGGAAAGCATTGGTGAGTGTAAAAGTGGAACAAGATGCTTCAGTGATCTGGCTTGTATGTTTCTCTCTTTTTCATAACTGATATATATCAGATCAGTGTGCATTCCTTGATTGAGGATATTATGTATAACCTGGTGTGTTCGAAAAATTCCAATGCTACACCAAACTGTGTTGTTACGGCATGATGTGTAATCTTCCTGAATGTGTGTTCCTCTTTGTCAGTAATATAGAGTAGCAAGAAATTAGTTTTGTTCCAAAGATGTGGTGCATCTTCCAAACAAAAAGCAGTTTTACAGATCAAGGATCAAAAAGATGAAAGGGATAAGGCTTATTTTCTGCTGTACAATATTCAGCTATTTTTATATTGTAGTCTGTAGCCCTTTTTTCTTGACTTCATGGGATACAGGGCAAGTGTATGTGAATGTGCTCTAAAATTTGTGTGAGGGGAGTGATTGCTGGTGGAATGAGGTCAGAAATGAAAAAGATAACTGTCCCTTCAACTCATCACCTGGTAACTTAAGAGTTGCTACAGGTATCAGTTGCTCTCTGAGCCTTGCTGGGCAGCTTTCATTAATGTTAAGTATTTTTGTGGCTTGTGCCCTTGCCGAGACAGTGAATGCACCTCTATTGTACGTAAGTGTTATGCCAGCAGTCCGTGCTGCATCAATGTACTTTAGAGAGCATAGTTGGCATCGAGGTTGATTGTCCCATTTGCTGCTCTTGTGTGTTATGCAGCAGATCTTGGTGCCTGAAATTCGAGGAGACAGATGATGGCATGGAGATGCAATTTAAACCCAGGGATTTGTTCTTGCTGGCTTCTCAGGCTGTGGAACAGAACTGGAAGCTGGCTGACGTTGCAGGCGTTCGTGGCTGTCTTTTGGCGCCTGACTGCATGTTTGGATGGTTCCTGCCTGCAGCACAGAGCTAGACAGGGAAATGAATGAGTTCACTGGCAAATTTTCAGATATATTAGGTTTTTATTAACCATAGGTTCCTTTCAGACTGTTAACACGCCCAAGTGCCATATGCTGCTGAACAGACAAGTCCAGTACACACCCCAGCCTCGTGATTTAGTTGGTTTTTATCTGTGTGTATTCTTGCCACAAAGGCTTTATCTGTTCTCAGAAAACTCATTCCAGTGAAGATAGCCACACACATGGCCTTGTAATCTTGAATTCCAGATGGTTTTAAGCAGAAACTAATAGTATATACTTACTTTCCCTTTATCTCATCTATAATTCAGAAATTATATTGGCGTACTTGGATATGCTTCTGCTCTGTCCTTTGTCCTGGTGGCGAGTCTGTTTTCCTTTGAGAGTTACAATGAAACACCTGTGCACAACTGTCCAGCTGATAGTGGTTTTTAAAAATCGTGTAAGAATCTCTGTTTAAGCAAACGGCTATAAATTATATCTAAATTTAAATAATTTCAGTTCTAGGAACGTGGTCTTGATAGGGATGGAGAGCCTCTGGGAGCTCTGCTTGGCAAAGCCAATCCATTTCCCAAGGGTGTTGTGTGGTAAAAGATATACTTCCTGTTTGGGCAAGAACAGATTGGAAAATATAGCATGTGGGGGGGAAAATATCTCTTTTACTTGATTTCTAGATGTGTAACGAATTGTAGGGGCAACTGGTCTGCACCCAGCTGAAGAGGAATGCAGCTGGGAAATGTGGGCAAAGTTGTGGAGTACCAAAACCTCTTGGGGGGGAGTTTGGTGTCCTCCCTCATTAGTGTTCTCTGCCTGGGCTTCAAACAGCACACAAGAAATGACACACACTCCTCTGCCATCCCAGCTCCAAGTTCGTAATTGTAGCCAGGCAGATTAATGTCGTTTTTCTGATGCTTCAGGACATCCTGCTGGTGACAGGTGAGATTAAATCGCAGTAGTGGGCACAATTAGTAAACACTAAGCACCGTTCATCAGGCTTTTAGGAGCCTGATTTTCTGCTTTCTGTTAAATAGGTTGGTACTTCTCAGAGGTTTGTGGTGCTGTCTTCTTGTAAGATAGGGACAAAGTATTTCAAAGAATAATCTTATTTACTTATTTACTGTTACTTTTAATGTTAAATATTTCAATGTATTTTTGGAAAGGGTACATTTGTGAAAACTGAGACACCTATTTCAATGTAAAGGAGTAAGAAATCTTCCTATGCCATTAATAAGAACGCATTGTGTTTCCATTCTAATTTCTAGATATTGTTTTCCACATATGGTCCTTATTTCCATTATGTGGGAACATGAAATTGTTAGCTACAGAATACTGAATGATACTATGTAAACTAATGCTTTTCTCAGTTTTTCCTTTGTGCTTTTTAGAAGTCATTTTATGTAATAAACAGAATGTGAATGGCTGCATTCTTGTTGCCCTTGTAATGTGCTCTTGCTTCCAGTCTCAGTGCTGGTGTTCACTTAGCAAATATTTATCTCCCATTGCTGAGGATTAGAAAATGTGGTGCTCGTGAGCTTAAATTATGAGTACCTTTATAATCATCATCAAGTTGAATAGTTAAATGGGTGTAGACAGGAAACAGGAGATCTGACTTGCTTAGACTTGAGCTGAGTGATGCAATATTTAAATGAAGATATTATAAATCAGGTTTAGCATTACTTCTATCCTTGTATTCAATGAAGTGAACTTGCTGGTTTTTCTACATGAACTAGTGACAAAGACATCTATGCAGCTTTTTCAAAATAATTGTGCTTTGCTAACTTACACATTGGTGGAGCAGTGAAGCTAATGAGTTCTCTATCACCACTTGTTTTTCTGTCTAAATGCATTGCAGATTTGGAGAGTGCAATACCCTTTGACACAGTCATAGCAGTGAAAGACTATAAATATAACTTTGTTAATTGACAGAATATGAAAATCTGATTCTAGTGTATAAATTTAGATTTTGAAACAACAGCATCCTCTCAGACTAAACCGTAACCCTGAAGCAGGTTTCTTGAAAAACTTATGGGAGATATAAAAAAATTTAGGTGTTTTTCCCCCCTTTCTTTTTTCACAGAAATTTGACTTTTATAGACTTAGCATTGTTTTCTGTTTAATAACTAAAAGACCCTGTTGCACGTGCCCTGAGCAGTTCGCTGTGGGTAAGTATTGTTGGCAGTCCCTTGTTTTTGACATCTCACTTGTGAGCCCTAAACTACCACCCAGAGAGGGTGATCCCCAAGGTGTTCAGGTGTCCTGAAGGAGTGACTGGACCACTTTGCTCCAGAGATGAAGTTATGTCAACTCTGGTAAACTCTGGAAATAGCCAATTTCCGCTTTAGGAGCTGGTCTAAGCCAAAACACTGTATTTGACTGCTTTAGAACATGTTTGAGGACTGTATTACAAATTGAGGACTGCTATTACTATTGTGTAAGGAATTGTGAATATCTGTTTACTGGTTGAGATTGAGAAATACAACTTGACCAAGCCATGAATACAGATGCACTTGTAACATCCATGTAGGAGTACTTAAATTCCAATCTGCGGGAAGTCTGGTTCAGTTTCTTTTGTATTTAGCAGACAGTGCATATGAACTGACTCTAGTATAAAATTACATTCATTTTAGACAGATCACAGAATAGGAATTTAAATGCGAACATTTATGCAGTTCGGTTTTTTCCTGGTGTTTGGCTGAATAATATATAGAAATAACTGCTAAAACTTGGAACCAAAAATAACTGTGGATTTTCTTCTTGGTAAAATTACTAGTTTCAATATTGTTTTCTTTTTGTTTTTAGTTCCCCCCCCACCCCCCAGTATGGTGTAACTAATCTCTGTACAATGTGAGTACTCCCTTCCCTCTTAGACCTCTCTTCCCTCCCAATCCTCCCCCACCAAATCCTTGATTTATGCAAAACCTTTAATAGAGTTAAAGGGCCCCAAGAGAAGACTGTTCTGATGTTTGGAGAGAGCTTTAATGAAAAGTTACATTGTTATTTCATATTTACTTACCAAATCCCGCCAGAGTAAATTCTTGCCGAACTAGTTTTATATATTTCTTGTCTGGTCTTGCTCACGTATTGTTTTGTATCAGGACCTTGTCTGACAGGAAGAGCAACCAGAGCAGTTCAGGCTATGGCAGTACTAATAGGTGATGCAGTAAAAATGAAGTCTATCTAAAACTTCTTATGCAATATTGAGAAACTTTTAAAGGAAGTAATTAGCAGAAGTGATGCAGCTTATATATCAAAGCTATTTTTAAGTAGATTGTGCATGCTGAAATAGCACAATAGTGATGTAGAAATGGGTGTTTCTGTATTGATTCTGTAATTGTGAATGTTTTTTTACATTTGCCTTGGAGGTAGGAAATAGTTGTGGTAGGAAGCAAAAAAACAAGGAAACATGGATATTGAAGTTGTAGTTTCAGCTTGAGTGCTGTTTGTTTTGATGGATATAGTCAGGTCACTGACCCAGTATTGCAGTTACCTGATTTTAATGTTTCCATTCTTCAGTAAGAAGATTAAATGTTGCAAACTAAAATGGGGTATTGGGTGACGTATGAGGGATCAGGCTTTCTTAAAGCCCAAATAAGGTTTTCTGTCTATGATTTTGCAGTGAAGTCTGGCTTATTTTTCCATTCTAGCTTTGAGAAGGAGAATTTCAGCAGAGGAAACCTGAATCAAGTCCTTTAGGAGTGCAAGGTGCTTCACAGCTTTTCTGATTGTGTCTTCTAAGTATTGGTCTTTGCAGATGTGTTTCAGTCTTTGGTGTAGATAAGAGAGGCAGAGATTTCTTTTAATGGGCTGGAAGATGAGGAAGGATCTTTTTTCCTTTTAGTTTGAGAGCAGAGTTTACAAAGGCATCTCTTCAGCGGACTTCTCTTTGAATGTTTGTTAAGAAATGTTGAAAAATTTCTGGTGTACACAGGTGACTTTCACCAGCTATGTCTGTGTTAGTGGAGTATTCAAACTTACAAGTTTATCCTAGTGTTTGCAGTATGTACCTTTTTTACAGAGCAGGTTTGTGTGTTAGCTAGCTATGTAGGCACCTCTGTATGCATGACAGTGTGACTAATGTAATACAATTTTTAATTATTCCTGAATCTTTACTTTTAAAAACTGTATGCTGAGTTGTCTCCTGTAATATGCTACAACAGCAAGTCTGTTTAGAGAAAACCCACATACTAGAAATCTTGTTAATTGTATAATAAGTGCTTGCTTAGAAGGAAAGGAAGGTAATGATATATAATACTTAGAGAAATCAGAGAAAAAAATCTGTAATTTAATTTTTGAAATGACTAGCCTAATGACTGTAAAATGTAATTCTGAAATCTGATAATCTGATGATGACGACTTGCAGCGGTATTTAAGGAGGATTTACTTATACAAACAATGAAGTAAGTTTCATAGTTATCATGTATGCCCAAAATATTTGACCTATGTATATATATCATGTGCAAATACATAAAGTTCTAGGATATTAAACCCAAGATGAGTATCTCTTAATGTTCTTTCGTGCAGCATGTTCTGTCAGGATTTAAATACGTATATGGATTTAGAGGAATTCTGGTAGTCCCATTTCTTATCCTGTTCCATCTTTAAGAAATCAAAATATTTTCAAGCCTTTTAGGGTGGAGATTATTTATTTATTTATTACTTCTATGTTCAGTGTGGGTGGGTTTTTGTTCAGTTCAGGTTTGGCTTCGGTGTGATGTTTTTATTATTTTTGTTTGTTTGCATTGTCACTTCTAGACACCATACCTAAAAAGGCTGATGGTGATTGCTATTTTTAGGAACTCAGGAACTTTGCAAGTTGATGCAAGTTTGATGGTCGTCCCAGCAGAAACTTTGTGCAGCCATGCCTTCTCAGTGAAAAGCAAGGCAGGTCTTTTAGTGTGAGACACTGAACAACAGCCCAGGGCGTTGGGGGGTGTATTTGAGAAGCTGGATTAATTAGGATTAATGATCAGGCTGTGTGTTTACAGGGCAACTTTCCCCCATTAGGAAACAAATCCTTTAAGAATAGCATGTTGAGTACTAACCAGCACTTGGGTCATATGCTGGAGACACTTTGTGGACACAACCTTATTCCCTATGGCTTCCTTTGCTATCAAAAGTAATAATAAAGAATATAAAGCCAGTCTTCCTAGTTACTGCTAGGCACATGTATAAACACAAAGCCACACCCACAAATTTGTATGCATATATGTGTGTGTATACGTATCTGTGTGTATATATAGTTTTTTATTTTAAATGTGGAAAGTGTTCTTAGTATAAGTTTTAAATTATTCCATTTACCACCTCTAGCAAAAGACAGGTAGAAAGTGTTTTGATGGTGTTTAAATATTGGTTTGTGCCTTTTATAGGTGTTCTGTAAAAACCTGATACCTTTTGCAGCTGCATGTAACCGTTTGTGCCTGTTGGCTGCTGTCTGACACACTTTATTTTGAAGACAATGTATTTTCCTTTTATGGAAGGAATATTGGGAATGTGATGTGCAGTAATATTGGGAATGTGTCAGAATCCTATGTGTCAGTGATGGGATTGTGACTCATGCAGATCTGATAGAAGACAGAAGACTACTTATCTAGTCTGAGGCAATTTAAAAAAGAACAACTTGGGCTTTGCTTTACGTATCAATTGATATCTATTTACAGAAATATGACCTAAAGAGACCTTTGATGTCAAGCATTTGTAGGACTGTGATGCTGACTATATCGTGGAATGACATTTTCCTGTTGGCATGTGATAACCTGATACTATTTTCTTCTTCTTTTATGCAGGATCCAAACTACTGGATACAAGTCCATCGACTGGAGCACGGGGATGGTGGGATCTTGGATCTTGATGACATTCTTTGTGATGTAGCTGATGACAAAGACCGTGTAAGTACAAATGGCAATGAAAGCAGCGTGGCACATCAGCGCATCAGTGGTGTGTGTTTCCTGAACGTGTCCCAAAGTGGGAGTCAACACAGATTGTAGGCATTTTTAATGTAGATTGCCTGACAGATGTGAGAAATTGGTTACTGTCATTTTTTTTTTTTTAAATTGAAATAATGGGTTTTCCATCCTTTCTGGTTCTTGAACAGTTCAAATAGGAAAAGGAGGTTGCAAGGTTGAAAAAACCTGAAATAGTGGAATATTAATGCACCAAAAAAAAAAGTGTCTGTAGGTTGACATTGTAGCTTTGTATTAACAGTTGAATGTGTGCAAAAAAAATATGCTGGTTTTAAATTTTTGAGGGTTGTTTTGTTTTGTTTTTTTTCAAAAATTGTTCGAGGAATTGCTAGTTACATAGAACTTGAGACAATAATTATACACTGCTGGGCCTTGAGTGTTTTTATTTCTTTAAAAGTAGAGATTTAGATCGCAGTCAACTAAGAGGCTTTTTGTTTATTGGCTATTTGTCTGAAGTTATAGATGGAAGTAGCTTTGAATTACTTGTTCAAAAACATGTAGGTAAGAAACACTGTGGCAAACTGTAAAGTTACACGAATACGCCATTTTTCTCTGGAAAGCCGCAGGTGTTTGCTGCAGCTCTTGAAAGCATCTGATACAGACTTCAGTCCGGAAACATGTTTCAGGACCACAGTCCTTCACAGACAGCATCCTTAATTGCCTCTGTTGGAGCAGGCAATGTCAAGACTCCTTGAAAACTGGCCAAATGATGACTCTTAGGCTAATTTTTCAGAAATAGATACTTTGCCTATAGTTATTTCTTGTGAAAAAACTTAATTGACATGGTTATTTCAACCAGGACTTTATAAAGAAAAATTATGTGAGGAGTCTTGGGACATGACGACTCCTCACTGTCTGAAATGCTGGGATTACTCAAGCTATATAGAGTAACAGTGCTGAGTTTTCAGGAATTCCTTCCATAAAAATAGTGCCCAGATAAGATTTCATGAAAAGCTAATTAAAACCTCTAGTTGGTTATCTCATATTGAAGTGCTCAGCTGCATGATTAGTTTAGCTTTTGCTTACAGGCCTCAGGGAGGCTGGTGCAAGTTGTCACTAAATATAAATATTTATATATATATACACACACAGAGACTTATTTGAATAATGCATTTCTTAGCTCCTCACATACTCTTCCCCTCAGAAGTTTGAATTCTGGTGACTTCAAGACCTTATTCTTTGGATATTACCTTGCCTCGCTGCCTTCAATGGGGTAATTCCTCACAGTGAAACTCTGTGGGTGTTTTTATGTGCGTGACTAATAGTTGAAAAACTCTGACTGCAATTGAAGCAAGCAAAGTCATTATTACAATATTGTTTTTGTATATAGATGGACAAGATACTTAGCAATTAGTAGTATTTATCTCTGCATTCACCGAGCTCATCTCTACTGATGGCAGCTGTGAGTTAAATTTCCTTTTTTTAAAGGACCTTGCAGCATTGATTAGGAAGGTGCAATATAAAAATGCTCTGTGCTGTACTGGTTTATATCCTTGAATTAGTCATTCTCACTTGACCTTCACATTTGGGTCTTTTCAAGTATTTTGGCCATTAGTCATTGTTTTTTAGTTTCCTCTAGTGTGTTTTACAGCTGACCTTCCTGGCTTCCTTTAGTTTTGGGTTGTTAGCTTTGCCTCCATAGCAAGTGTATCACCTGCTTTTTTGTTGCTAGAACCTAATAGGGGCCCCATTAATGCACATTTGGAATATATCTCCAGTTAGGGATATTTTGCATCTGTACACTTAAGTATGCCTTGTAAAAAAGCATTTAAACAGATGGTGTCTAAACATGTAATTAAATGATTACTGAGGTCTGTAGGATTAACTGTGCTCAAAATTAAACATTTGCCCCTTTTTAAAAATGGGGGCAACAATGTCTAGGATGTTGGAACACTGAACACCTAGTGTTTTAGTGTTCATTTTCACAAGGAACTTCCTTATATTCTTGAAGCTTGTTGCGTTATTTACTATCTGACATCTGTATTTCTGAAAATCAGTTTGCTCTTAGCACGGTTCTTCAGACTTAAGGATCTGTGATAAATGTAATTTTTGTCTTTGGTGGTGCTTTTATGCTATAATTGTGCAGTGTCATATCAGCACAATACAGAATGCAGAGCAGCTAAGGGCCACTTGTCCTCTTGATGGATTTATTGCTCTGTATAGTCAACTGCCGTGGTAAAATAAAACATTTAAGTGATGTGAAGAATATATTTACTCCTATTCCACTGTCTCCATGGAGAAGATGTTCTGTCCTATAACAAATACAAAGACCCTTAGAGCAGCTGTTCTGAATGGAATGAGAAAAGTATCTTTGATGGCGTCCTTCACATTAAAATGCAGCATGGTAGGGTGACTTTATTTAGCTTCTTCTGTCCATATATATTTGGTTATTCTTTTGTCACTTACTAAAACAGAATGGATGAGTAGGGTTAGCCAGTTGCTTTCTGGAATAATTTGCGATGCTCTGTGTTGTTCCTCCTTAAAAAAAAGGAGCAAAACATGAAAAAAACTACATGGAAAAACTGATTTTGCTAAGCTGTTTGTTCCTTTGTTCCCTTCTGAAACAGCTTTTCTTAAGCCCTTTAATATAGTTCATTGAGAAAGTGCATAAAGGACTCCAACTTAGCCAGCATAAGATGTGGACAATGTCACTGCATGTGAAGTTGCTTGGTTAATGCAGTTAATAGTAATAACCTGATAAAGAAAAAAATAATAAATTATTATTTGAATAATATAATATTATTGAAATATAATATTTTTAGAAAAATTAAAAATAATTATTGAAATAGAATTTTCCCAGGTTTTACTATGGAAATATGGATAGTTTTCAGTGGAAACATATAATTGTTCTTTTGCATTTATATATCTCTGTGTATACATGAATACAAATGGACTGACTTGTTACTGTTTCTGAAAAATATTTGGCTACAAGAAACTAGATTCTGTTTTAAGCTAGCATCTAGTCAGCTGTGTAACCCACTTCTGTTATTTTAAAAATACAGGTTTCTTGTACATTTAGTGATTAGACCAATATTTTAAAGATAGGTTAATAACCTGTTTTGTTTGGATTTCTGTAACTTGCAAAAGTAGCCCTCTCTATGAAGACTCTCAAAAAACATATGTCATCTTGATAAGTTTCCAACTTGATGATAGCATACTTGATGACCTCAGTTCAGTTTTTAGTAGGCAGACGTTCTCAGCAGAAAAAACACACAAAAAAACTCCTGCAGAAAAAAACCCCGAGAACCTAACAATCCTTAACTGTTTTCTCGGGCTAGACTGAGGCACATAGACCCTTTAGTAATTCTCACACTTTGGGTGTAGTATGGAAGTGTTTATTCTGAGATCTCATAGATCCTTGTTTACCCTTGAAAAAAATATTGGGGAAATTGTGGTGTAATCTCATTAAAAAAAAAAAAGTCAACCAACAAACCCAAAGTATGTGCATGAATATAACTTGTTCCTGTTTGAATTCTTGCTGAAATAGTAATTTGTATTTTGAACAATGTGGAAAAAAAATTGTTTGCAATTAGGTGTATTTTTTAATGAATAGAAATGCTCCAGCTATTGCTCAGTGAAAGCTTTAGGGATCAAAATGTCTGTGTTTGGTCTAGCTATACTGCTGAAAAATCAGTTTTTTCTTTGCAAGAGAAGAACAAGGACCTGCCATTAACAGCCACTGTTTGTGGTGATCAGTTGGGCAAACAGAGCTTCCTTGAAACAATGCAGGTATAAACCTAATGTAAATTATTTGTAAATTCCTTTGCTCCAATATACTTATTTTTTGCCAAATTAGTTTGGGATTAACAGTGGGCAAATGTTAAAGGCCATGACATTTTATAAATTCTTATATCACTGTCCTGATAAATTCAACACTGGTTCTCAAAAATAACCACAGTAATTTGGTATACACTTAGATTTACAGCCTGGCTTTATTTCTCTAAACTAAGGCAGGCATGGGCTTTCTTTGCTTGACTTAACATTTTCAAATATTCAGTCAGCTCTTCACCCTGAATAATTCATGCTTACACCCTCTGAGTGCAGAGATAAAAACCAGAGGAATATGATTTGGTTTTGTCTGGAGTGAAGTCTCATGCTTCCCACAGTGTTTGTGTGTGTGGTGCTCTGTCTGGCCCAGATCACCGGAAGTTCAAGGTGATTTTGGTGCTTAGTGCTGCTTAGACAAACTTTGAACCTCCCAGAAAGATGCACAAGAAGTTACTGGTTTGAGTGGAATACTTCTGGGGAGAATGGGATGGAGATTGATTTCATGGGTATGTGCTGAAATGGAATTTGTCAGCGTTCATGAGCTAGAGTTATCTAGCAAACTGCAGCTGAAGTTCAGTGAAATCAATTGTGCTTCTTTTGCATCTGCTTCTAAGAGACCTAAAGAGATTCTATTAATATTATTATGAAGTTAGTGCTTGCCTGCTTCAAATGTGAAGAAGTGTGAGGACTTCTAGTGGGAAAAAGTCTTTGAGCAGCTTCTTCACGTAATATGAATACATATTAGGACCTTTTCCCAGTGTAGTGGAAAGGAAGTGAACTTTTGGGTTGTGTGTTAAAACAGATGGTCAGTTCTAAATAATCCTGTTGTTTTGTTTACTTCCTCTTGGAAAGCTCTGTTGAGTTAAAGAGGCATGTGATACACAAAATATGGGTTTGGAAAGGATGACTATGTTTTGTTTGTGACAAATGTTAACTGGAAGCCTACACAGAAATAAGGCTATTTTGAGCAAATGCATTATAATGTCAAGGTTAAAGGCTAGCTAGGGACTGGAGGGCTGTGATTACAGTATCCTGCTGCTATCGATTCTTGCTCTCACTCTTATTTTTTGAGCCAGTTATGCAAGACCCCATTTCTTTAGTAGATTCAGGGTAAGGCCAGTGACAGCAGGATGCTGTTAGAAGGAATGAGATTCTGATAACCCTGTGCCTGCTCATTCACTCAAAAATGTTTAAGAGCTTTTGAAGTCAATGAAAGCTGCGCAGATGAAGTTATGTTATCTTTAGATTGCCATCAGCACATAATCAGAATATTCAAAGTAGTGTTGTTTATTCTGCGTTTTGGGTGTCTCTGTCTCATTTAAACAAACTTGCAGCTGAATTTACATGTGATTTCTCTTTGATTCTGCAAGTTAAGAATTAAACCCTGAAATTGTGAGTAGAGAATAACAATTTTTTGTGCTTCTCGTTTCTGCCATTAACAAATTAACACCCTGGAGTGAATGAAGAAACATCTTCTCCGGGTCCCATGCAACAAATCTGACAGCAAAACCTTAAAATGCAAAAAAATTACTCAGAAATATGGTTCTTAGTATTTACAGTACCATGATTGGTATACCTTTTTACCCCCCTCAAAACCTTCTTATCAAATTAATTTTCAGCTATTGCCATGGTTATCTTCTGCCACAGTGTGCACCTTCTCTCCTCTTGTTCTGTGAGTTCATTCCCAGTATCCCAGGAAAACAGATGACCTTGAAACAATTTGCTGTTACTCAAAAGTGACTTGGCAAAACACATTTTGAGCATAAGGCATTCTCTTCTTGTAACAACTTAAAATAACTGTTTGAGCCACCAAGCTTGGGAAAGTATTGATGCTGGAAAAGAAACCCATCATATAACATCCTCATAATTATTTTCTGTTCAAAAACTTCAGTTTTTGAACAATGGGCTCTTGATGTCATCTACTGTTTGGCAGTGGTTTTTATTTTAGTTATCCATTTAGAGATTGACAATTTTATACTACTGAAATTCTGAGAAATGGTAAAAACCAGAATGAGTCCATTTAAACCACGTATTTTTGCATTAGCACTATTGACTCATTACTGGGATGGCCACATGATGATTTTTTGGTCTGTCTTGCTGATGAATCTAAAATAGAAAATCAAAGTATTTTCACAGCTTTATTCCCAGCTGCTATTTAATGAAAACATATTTGAAAATAACATACTCAAAATATAAATATTCTGTCAAAGAATGGAATTTAAATGCTTGTAGTATTTCTAATAGTAAACTAAATTTTAATTTCACAGTGTTCATGGATGAGACTAATTTATAATCCTACATCCATGGAAGTGAGGAAAGAAAGGTCATAATACATGAATATTGAAACATGAAGTTTTCAATCCCAGAGAGATATTAGATGTAACTAAATGTTGTCTCCTAACTGTAGTTCTTCCTTTTTCATCTCTTTCAGCACTGTTCTTCAAATTGTTAATCTCATCATCACTTAGTCTTCTCTAGCTATGTGGTGACAGTGTTTCCATTCATGATTTGCTGTGTATTTTTGGGATACATTGCAGTATTTCAATTACATTCCTGTTGTGCTGATACAGTTGTATTGACGCACTAAGAACTCCCAGGTAGGACAGGACTGACATTTGTAAATCCATTAATCAGCTTCCATGGACATCTGAAGAGCTGCAGTTAAATCTGACTTCTGAAAACTGAGTATTTTGGTAAAAAATATTCTCTGAGGAATAGCAGGCCCATGCATGAATATGATATTCTGGGGAAAATCATGACAGTGTTGTCAAGAAAGTCGTAACTCACAAATGTGCCTGTATTCTCAGCAGAAAGACAGATGTGAGCAACAGTGACTGGGTTAATGCAGTCAAAAAACCCCACAGACTTGGCATGGAATAAGAGGAAGAGTTTTATGGATGTGTAACTGATTGGAAGATGGAAAATAGAGCATGTATTGTCAAATATATTAGCAATTGTTCTGAAAGAAGAGAGGGGAGATTTGAATACTGGAGTGACAAATTCCATTATTTTGTGGGAAACTGAACATGGATGGTGAATGTTGGTCATGAGGAGTTGCAGAAGCATCTGGGGAGTAGACAATAACATAGTTGATGTAATATCATTTTGGCAAAGGTGATGTGCTTTTGGAGAGAGACTGCTTTAACTGAATACACAAACTAATACGTTCTGAGCTAGCTCTTACATATGGGAGAATGTTTCTGATTTTGCAACAGATCTCTGGACACATGGCTAACGTGCAGGGTACATAACGGGGTCTCAGAAGGCTTCCAGCAGTTTGCCCTGTCTCTGCCCCTCCCCAGTATTTCATCCCAGTCCTGCTGCTTGGCTCACGAGGGCTGTCACTCTTTGGACACCATCTCATAGCAGATTTATTCACTCAAGTGGCAGAAGACTCTTCCTTGCAAAACTGAGTATTTTTCTGCTATTTAATGAATATTGTAAGTTCACCAAAGGACCTGGCAAGCTGAGGAGGAAGGGGTGAGGATTTTGCTGCTGGGAGTGGTTGAGATATGAAGGAGGAAGAGGAGGCACGGCAACATGAGTAGGCTGAGACCTTGCTTTTCAGTGCAGCAAGGCTGCTGGTGGCTGTGGAGCTGCTGGAGCGGTCTCTGTGGTGCAGGAAGGGGTGGAGAAGGGAATGGTGGTGGGATCTCTCTGCTCTGTGTGCTGGTGGTGAGCCCTCTGCTTCCTCCTGCACCAAACCAAGCAACTGAAAAAGATTTTGTAGAAGCAGCAAAAAGCACAGAGCAAATGCCAACACTGACTCCAGGGACAGATTAACATCCTCCACCAGCAATGTCTAAATGGACCAGGATGTCAACCTTGAAAAGGTGTTTTAAAAAGCAAACCATAGATGGCTGTAGAATCAGAGGTGATACTGAGATGAGAAGTGGTTCTTTGTTTTTTCAGTGTGAGAATTAGGGCATCAAGTGAAACTGTCATAAGAGTAGCTGTCTGCAAAATGTTTTCAAACTTCCCTTGACCTTAATTTTCAGCAGAATATCTGTGATGTTGGTCAAATGCTGTAGCTATTTCACAAAGTTTTGGAGGATATGTTTTTTTCTTGAGATATTATGGTTTGCAAGCACATAATACTGAATTTCTGCTTATTTTAACTCTTCAAAAAGGAAATCATGGAAACTGGTAATTTAAGTAGGATTTCAGTTTGTGAGAAAACGTTTCTTTAATCTAAACTGGTGAAAACCGAAGAGTGTGCTGCAATGATGATGGTCTCAGAGTGACTAATAGTAACACTGAAGGTCAGTATGTGGCTATGGGTAATGACTGCCACAGTATTATATACACATCACAATTATTAGAGACTTTATACTAAAAATATTTAATAATGGATTTTTCTATATCTTGTAGTAATTACAGATTCACTGGTTAGATATAATTGTAGATAATATAAAGCTGTGCTTTCTAATCCTTCACAGTGTAAATCTCCACAAAAATGTGCAGTGAATCTAGAATTAGGCCATTATGGCTAATAAATACTTAACATTCTGATAGATTTTGGTTAATTTTAGCAACATCACTGTGTCCTAGAGGAATATTATTCATCGAACAACAAAGGAAGAAGTTGCACAAAAGATTGGTTATGGGATTTCATTAACACTACTCTCTTACTCCTTAATATCAGCAGGTCTTAAAAGAAATGCTGTTCCAACTTCACAGATATTTCCTAACAGAGGTGGTGAGACTCATACACCAGAGGACTGACCCATATTAGAGCTTAATTATAGTAATGGATAATCCTGCAACTATAAATTATTCACAGTTGTTTTGTACAAGAAGTAGCATCATGAATAAAATAGGGAAAAGTTTCTGGAAAAGACCCTGTTTTCGGCAGTGCTTAAGTTTGTCAAAGGCAGTTTTCCTCCTTGTCTTTCAACGTGGGTGAAATGGTTTGTAGAGCTTGGACCTTTGGATGTGTTTTGCTTAATGGAAATCAATAGCAGCAGTTCTTGGGGCTGTACACCCTTGTAGAGTTCCTTGACTAATATCTTATGTAAGAGAAACATTTCTACCTAAACACAGTTCTGGTACAAAAGTTGCAATCTCAGCTGTCTGATAAGATTCCCACGCTGTCACTAGGATGAGAATTCATTACCCTCTTATCCGTTGCTGCCAACAGGTCTTAAGAGACTGCTGTAACTCCATAGTTATTTCCCAGGAAGGACGGTTAGGTTCAGAGTCAGGTACTTTATTTTCTCGTTTACTTAGAAGTTGAAGTATCTTATTGACAGAGAGAAGGGAATATTTAAATTGGATTGAAATAGGGTCCCTAATGCATTTAATGAGGTGGTTACTACGTGCTGAAGGTTTCTTCAGAAAGGGCCTTGGATCCAAAGAGAAGAAAATAATGCTGTCTTTTTTGGACAAAGAGAAGAAAATATGCTGTCTGGGGAGCTTTCACCAGTCTGACTTTTCAGTTGACTTCCTAGCAGTAGCCCAGAGAAGAAGGAGTTAAGAAGATGCTTTGAACCCAAAGTCTTCTGCTTCATCCCCACACCCTGTTGGTGTACTTCCACACCCTGTTGGTGTGCTGGGAACTACCTCCCGTTCACCTTTAGCGTGCTCAGCAGGATAGTCACTACGTTTTCAGATTAGCATCACCGCTGAAGCCTGTTTGAGTTTATACAGCAAGAAGGAGTTCTGCCTGCTCTTCAGTGACATACAGCATTGTAGGACCATCGGCTCTTCTCATTTTCACAACCTCTTGGAAGAACTGAAACTGTTCCTTGGTGGGCTTCATTCCTTGCAGACTGCTAGATTTCCTGTAGGACTGAAGATTGTTTCATACAAGCTTGGTGGGAGCTTGCTGATACTGAGTTTTTATTTTCTTGGGCTACTGTTTATTTGAAGGTAACCATCATTTGGATGAAATGGCAGACACACCTAAGAGGAAAATTACAAAGAAGTCGTCGTCTTTTTCATATGATCGCCGGAGAGATTCGGTGAAAGTTAGGAGACAGTCTAAGTCTCTTAGCTTTAAGTCTGCTACATTGGGTGCTCAGAAAAGGCAGGCACAGAAAAAGCAGGTTTGTATTTGGAAATTCCTTAAAAACAAATCTTGCCATCTAAATTTTTATGGAGTTTGTAAATCTTTCTGTGTTAGTATAAAGCGGAAAGCAGTCTCTGCTGATTTGCAATCTGTGTGTGTGTAGGTATGTGTATACATACAAGCTTGTGGTAAAGCTGGATTTTTTTTTCTGTAATATTTCTTAAGAGCTAGATAGACTTATGGTGTTGATTTTTTGCTGAGAAAAGTCTGCATCTTTTCTGCTTTTAAGATGTGATTTATGATTTCTGGTTTGTCTCAAAGAATTTCTGCTATAGTGCAATATGCGTCCGGTGAGCTTTGGTAGTGTTGTTTGTTGTGCTGAAAAACATGACGGGTGCTGAAACTTTTGAAATTATTATTCAGGTTACAGCTGTTCCACTGCTCTTTGTTGTTAATATATATATATATTTTTTTTTTAATGTTGAAATGTACCAGACTGAGAGCTTTAGGGAGTGAAATATCTTACTTATTCCAGAACAGGTAAGGCAAGTCAACAGAAGCACCTGTTCTGGTGGGACCAGTTCTTGGGTTAGAGGGCAGTTTAATGCCTTAGCAGTGCTGCTCTGCCGTAGTAAAAGACTTTCATACACAGGTCTTTCTTTATAATTTGTTGCTGGGATCCAATTAAATGAAGTTTCTCCAAAAAGAAGATGCACTGTGAACTGTCTTAAATGCAATAAAAAGTGAGTCAGTTAATGAAATATCTTTGTATACTGATCTCTAAAATCTAATCTAATATAGAAGGAGTATGGGATCACTGACTGATCCATCTCTCGCTCTGCACTTGTGTGTACCTTCTTGAAGGATTTAAATTAATTTTACAGGGACTTTTTAATTAGCTGTGTACAACATGAAGCACTTTAACACTTTGCAAATAGTGTTTCTACAAATGCTTTGAAATAGATTAGATTTCCAATAGCACTGAAGTGAATTTCTTGCAAGGAAGTAGTTTTCAGACCCTGACCATTCCAATTGTATCTAAATTTTGAGGGCATATATCCATTCAGATTTAAGAGAATGTAAGTTACTGTGTCCAGTGTAAACTTTGGTATGAGATTAAAAATACAATGTTTTTTATGTGTGTGAGATCATATATGGTTTTATTACTATTTATTACTATTTCTCTTGTTCTTGGAATGTTAAAATGTCTATTTACAGAACAAGAAATTCACTAGTAAAATATTAGAGTATTCCAGCTTATTGTGATTCTCTAGTGTTAATTATAGACATAGCTGAAGCTGTTTTACTTGAACTGAAGTTCCAGAATTTAAAATGAGGAAATATTTGAAGAAATCAGGAAAACCCTTCAAAAGTGCTGCAAGCTCTGACAATCCTGCTGCATCTCCACCCATTATTTGATGTGTCTTTTAGAAGTAAAAATAAAAAGGTCTCAATTTTATGAAGATGTAAAATACTAAGTGACATCTGCAAACATTCAAGTTCATTGAATCTTTTGGGGAACTAGGCTACTCAAATTAATTTCAGAATTTCATTTGTGAGTGCAAATCAGTGAGTACCCCTGTATTTTGACTTTAACAGACCATAAAGTTCTTGAGTCCGCTCATCTTTTGGATGTCTGCCATGGTTACTGTGTGACCTCTAGTGGTTAATGAAAAATATGCTCAATTACTGAATTCAGGCTGTTGCTTGAACAAGTCCTGAATGTGTATTCTTGTTGGTTTAATTATTTAATCTTCTAAATCCTATTTTTATTAAAAAGAAAAAAGGCATCATCTGCTTTAGATAAATCTTTTGTGGTGTCACTTACAAAAAAAAGTCCTTTGCTAAAAATTCTTTTTCATACAGATGTGTGTCTGAATTGCAGTACTCATAGATACAGAATTATGGGAGTAGTTTTAAGAGACTTTTACTACTTTGGCTTGATTTCAATATGTTAGTGGGTGATAAATCTGAAATGAGGCACTCTAGACAAAGGTCCATTTTAATCAACTTTTGTATATTGGAAAGATCTGAATAAGGGCATTTCTGACTCAGGAAAGCATTTTTTTCCCTTTCTAAATGTTCCAGTTAACTGTAAGAAAAGTTAATTTTTCCTACAAGCTTGGTCTTGTTTCAGTCTTCAGATCATTATAATTGAGTGAGACAAAACCACTCTTACCTCCTCCTGGTCCTCCCCCTCTTCCCACAAGGGCAGCTACTTCTGTGTGCATTGGAAACACCGCTGAACGCAAAACACAACTGCATTTGTTACTGTTGAACTTTAAAAATCACAGGGTTTGAAGTTAGCGGAATCTGATCAGTTTTCAGCTGGCCAGACCCCACTGTGCTCAGCACAGTGTAACACAGGCTCCTTCCAGGCCTGGGTTACTGCGTGAGCAATAATTCAGTTACAGCACCAGGAGAAATGTTACATAAAAGTGCCTGTCTTTGTTGACTGAGTTTCTTTCTCATTTTTTTAAAAAACAACATTTTTCTAATAGATGTTTAACATCTGAGAATATTTAAAACTGTGCTTTGGTCTTTGCTGTTTTAGGAGACAATAGTAGACTTTGCTGCTCTCAGTATATGTGGTTTTACTTGGGTGGTTCCCTGGAGTAACAAGACTCTGTTTCTGCTTATACAGGCAGGCAAGCCAAAATTGTTTTTTAAAATGTTTTGGTAGATTGATATCAATCAAAGTCTCTCAAAATCACAGTTTGTTGCAAAATCCTTTTCTGCTTCCATGGCCTTAGTATCACTGACCTCCCCCTTCCCCTTTTTTTTTTTTTTTTCTTTGTGGTAGATTTTAGTTTTGTCTTCCCCCCCTAATGAAAATTATTAAATTACTGGTAAAATAGTAATAAGAATCTGAGAACATTTTCAAAAAAACATTTTTTATATTTTCTGAATTACACCAATGTAAGAAATTGTTAAAGCAAATTGCTGCACTTCTCTTGCTATTCTGTGGGGTTGTTTTTTTGTGTTTTTTTTTTTTTTTTGTAATCTTAGCTAACTTACTGGAAATGGAAAATTATAAAGTGTTCAAACTCAACAGTATCAAATATCCTATCTGATGTAGCAATGGACCTCTTTCAAGATAACCATCTCATCAAATTATTTATTATTAAAGATCACTTTTTTATTCTGTTGTTTTCCCTAGGCTTATCTGTTCTGAGGTAGAAAGTCTGATGGTAATTACATTCATTGCCAGCTGATATTGTCATATTGATTGATCTGGATAGAAATCACATTCCAGAAATATGTAGGCTGGTCTTCTTAGGTGTACAAGTATTATGTAACATAATGTATAAAATATTTGATAGTTTTAGGAGAAGTGGTTGCCTCTTATGATGTTTGAGTTAAGAACAAAGTCAGTTGCATGAAGTATAAACTATAAATAAGTAAAAATTTGAGAGCAAAATCCTTATGTGCAGGAGTACATAAAAAACAGATCCAATTTTATTTTTAGCTGTTTTGTGAGAACCTCTCAAGTCTTATTTCTCTTTGTCATTGCCAGCTGACTAATTACTGGGACATGGACTAGAGCCTCAGTGGATTAGTTAAGATCTGAAACTGTTTTCCTGATAACTACTTATGTGTCGCATACAGCGTTTTGGAACCTGGCAAAGTTCCATGCTCATACAAGGCTTGCATAGACTGCAGATTTGTGGTTTATTCACTAATACTCCTATTTTTCTTCCACGGAGTGCTACGGAATTGAGACGACAAACTTGTTTCCCCTTTTCTTTTTCTCTGTAATTCCTGAACCATGTGGGGTTCGCTGCCCGCTATCCCAGATGCGGAACGATATATACAAAGAGGGTGTTGTTAGAAAATCTTCCAATCCCTGTGTTTAAATATGAGTCAGTTAATAGGAGTGCTCCAGATCCCTTGTTATGAACATCTGAGAGCAGGCAAAGGCCTACGAGTTACACTTTCTGCTGTCATATTAGAAAGAAACACCGAATGGAAAAACAGCACTGGGAAGGTTGGGGATGTGAGGGAAGGGGGTTGCCAAAAGGGTGATGGTTTTTCACATCAGTGTGTGATAGATGTGCCAGGATCAGGACCATCGGTGTGTGACAGGTCTGGAGAGCAAAAAGCCATAGCAGTGGCTAGCAGCAAATGGTTTGTAATCATTTGAGATAACTAAGCAGTAAAGAAAAATTAATTCATCTCATTTAATTTTCAGATGTTGTTTTTGAAGCCATTGATCTGTGATTGCTTTTCATCTGATGATTTTCTTCCTACCTTTTGCAAGGGTTTGTTTTGAATTCTCTGGGGAATCTCGAATGCCTTCTCTGGGGAGAAGGAAATCAGCTTTAAGTGTGAACCTGAGGATTTATTGTGAAAAACCTGATCCTATTTTTTTTAGAATGAAACCAGACAAGCATGTAAAGAGGAAAAGCTTGTGATATGTGTAGCGGTGCGCTGGGAGATAAGAGCATTTAGGTTCCTCTGTTAGCTGGGTTGTTAGTAGAAAGTTGGCCTGGCAAAACTCATTCCCGGTGGAGCCTGGCAAGCTGTTAACCATAGTGGTTAGATATTATTATTAAAACTGTGGTTGCAGCAGGGTGGGGTAGGATGTAGCTGGTGAAGTAGGCTCACCTTCAGTTAAACAGAGTAAAATCGAAGCAGAGAGGAATGATAGTGAGAGGTTTGGCCATTGTGAGTCTTGAATTGATGTTTTCCTTTTCTGACTGAGGCTTGTTCCTGGAAATTGTGGTAGATGTGTGTGTTGGAGTGCTCCCTACAGTGGTGTAAATCATTGTGCCTTGATGGTGGTGTTGGTTCGTGCCCTCCTTGCTGCTGATTTCCACTGCACTAAGAGACAAGTTGTCCTCTTCCAGAGTCATGGGTTCCTTCTCTTGGGGCCTTGTCGTGGAAGTTATTATGGTATTACATACAGTCATGCCATCTCCAGAAATATTTTGTTGTAGTGTTAAAATAACAGCATGTTGCCAAGAGGTTTTCAAATTTAATTGGTGATTCCTTTAATGCAAGCAAAATATTAGGCTTTATTTTGACAATTTAGAGGTTCGTCTGATCTAAATTGAGCTGTTATTTTTAATTCTTTTTGAGTAATTGTTGTTGTAGCTCATGTGCGAGCTAACATGATTAACCACACTTTTTGGTTCCTAAAAGTGTGGCTTTGTGGCAGATTTTAGCTGATCTAAGACGGCAGTGGTGCTGCAGATGAGTGTGACCTCCCACCTTCTGTGGCCATGGCTGTGCTTCCCATCTCTCCCTGGCTTCAGCACTGGGAATTGTTGGTTGCGGTGAGTGGGGTCAGTGTGCTGATAACTCTGCCAGAAAAAAAGGACAGGTCATAGGAGAAGGAGTAATACAATGGCCTCTGCTGCAAGGAGTAGTCTGGATGCTGGGAGCAGCTTTGCTCTCAGCTGAGCTCTGGGTTTTACAGGAGAGATTGAGTCTCCCTTAGCAAAGCTGGGTGAAAAAGGCATACGGGGGTCCAGCCCTGCTAGCCAAGGGAGCCAGATGGCCAATTGGCCATTCCATTTGGCAGTGCATGGTGTTACCCAATGCTGAGAGGCAGGTCCTTGTTCTTGCTTGTGCACACGAAGGGCTCGTGGTGACCCACAGAAGACCAGGTTAACTTTGGCCAAATGCAGCGTGCTGAGCTGGTAGGTTCTGCATGTGTACACCAAACTTCTCACAGCTGGAAATTCTCACCCTGCCTCGGGTGAATGCTTTTGATCTGCTGTTGAAATGTAGGTAATGAGGAGAGTAAGATACAAAGCAGAGTCACAGAGCTATAGAACGGCTGAGGCTGGAAAGGACCTCTGGAGGCGTCAAGTCCAACCCCTTGCTGCAAACAGGTCCTGTGCAATCTGGATCTGAGCATCTCCAAAGCTGCAGATTGCACAGCCTCTCTGTGCACCTGTCTCAGTGTTTGCTGACAAGGTGAAAAATTGCTTCCAAAGCCTCATCTGACTTCCTGGTGTTGCAATTAGTGTGACTGTTGCATCTCCTCCCACTTCTGGGTCACCTCTCAGAAGATCCCAGCTCTGTTTTCTTTCTTCCTTCCCATTAGGTCACAGATGACAGCAACAAGCTTCTCATTTAGCCTCCTCTTTAAACTGATTAAGCCCAGCTTTTTTGGCACCTCCTTGCAGATCCTGTGCTCCGGCCTCCACTGTGCTGGTGACTGTCACAGGTCGTTCCAGCTGCGCTTGTGCTGTCACAGCCTGGTCTGCAGGAGCTGCCTTCACCACGAGGGTACACTCCTGCCTCGCCTTCCAAGTGCTGCCCAGTCAGGATTTGCCCACCCTTCTGTACCAACTCAGCATCCCACTGGCACCCACACAGTACTGCTGCACACTGATTATTAATTTAAAATTCTTGATGGCATTCCCTAATTAACAAGGAAGCAGCATGCACGGGGTTTTTTTTTTGTTTGTTTTGTTTGTTTTTTTTTTTTTTGCTTCTCATTGTGCAGCATTATATCCTCAAAGTGGGGGATGATGTATTTCTAAAGGCTGTTGTCAGCTGCAATAATACCTTTCTAGATTAGCTGTTTTGTTCCACTTAAGGAGAGAAAAGCCTGCCAAATACAAAACAAAACAAAACAAAAAAAAAGAAGAATGATTTCTGGATGTACATATCATAAGCACTCCATTTCAAGATGCTCATATTCTCAGCACTTTAGCAAAAACAGAAAATTAGTGTTTTAGTACCCGTCAGTACTTAAAAGTACATTCTAAATGTTATGCCACTGTTTTTGTGGAATGATCATTCTTGCATGGTATAAAGCTTGTGAAGAGTTTTTTGTGCTGTATAAGCAATATTTTGACATGTATTTTGAACAGGCACTGAAGTTCTGGGTGAATGGTTTTTGTTTTCATTTTAATACTGTTAGAAGAAGTTGTATTTTAATGTTACAGAATTTACTAGAAAAGGATTTTATCTCATTTCCAACTGAGATGTTGTCACTTTTGTTATAGCAACAAAGTTTTGCCCCCTGTTGTCCTGTACAGGAATGAGTGAGCATTTTGCTTTACAGCAGGTTGATTTTAATATTTCTTGACAAAAAGGAAAGAAAATTATTTTTAATTATCTAAAAATATGTCCCCTGGCTCAAAGTATACTCCTCAGAAAGCAAGCAAGCAAGCAATGTTTTGCTTTCTCAGCAGTTTCTGTCATTTGAAGTGTGAATTGATCATGGAGGTAATAGCACATGGGGAAAATCCAGTGGGAACTGTCTGATTTCATATGTTTCAGTTCAAACTTACGTTCTTTTGATTTGTAGACTGTAATTTTCACTGACAGTATTAGTGGCTTTTAGAAGAACAGCCCCTGACAGATGACATCCATCTAACCAGCTGCTGCCTCATCTGACTTCAGGCTGAATATTGTGTTATCTGACTAAATTGGAATACAGTAAATATTAATGACTGTTCATCTGTTATTTAAAATAAATAGAAAGTGGTGAGAGAGTGATGCTCATGTTTCACACTTCTGCTGTAACTGGCTTCTTGTCATCTGTGACTGACAGCTTTTTTTCTAAGGTACTTTCTTTGTGAAAAATCGATGTTGTTTTAATTCTCTCTTTTCTCCCACAGGCTTTATTACTCTAGTTCTCAGTAGGGTCAGAAATAGTGAGATGTCTCATGTGGTCTAAGCTTAAAACTGAAAATCAAGATCTTAGTTTCCTTGTCAATCTTAGGAAAATTGCCTTTAAGATGAATTAAATATAGTCAAGAAATGAAAAAGTAAAAAAAAAATAGGAAAAACTGTCCATTACAGATTTAGAATCAGAGAATCAAAGAATCCTTTAAGTTGAAAAATGCCTCTAAGATCATCAGTCCAACTGTTAACCCAGCACTGCCAAAGCCACCACAAAACTGTGTCCCCCAAGTGCCACATACACACGTCTTTTAAATACCTCCAGGGATGGTGACACAGTCACTCCTCTGGGCAGCCTGTTCTCATGCTTGATAACCCCTTCTGTGAGGAAACCTTTCCTAAGATCCAGTCTAAAGCTCCCTTAGTGAAATTTGATGACATTTCTTCTCCTTCCATCACTTGTTACCTGGGAGAAAAGACAGGCCCCCACTTTGCTACAACCTCCTTCCAGGTGCTTGCAGCGAGTGATGAGGTCTCCCCTGAGCCTCCTTTTCTCCAGGCTGAACAATCCCAGCTCCCTCAGCCGCTCCTCCCAAGACTTGTGCTCCAGGCCCTTCAGCAGCTCTGTGTCCTTTCTCTGGCACCTCATTGTCCTTCTTGTGGTGAGGGGCTCAGAACTGGAAACGGGATTCAAAATTCACAATGCTGAGTACTGAGGGACCATCACTGCCCTGGTCCTGCTGGCCACACTATTGCTGATCCAAGTCAGAATATCAGCAGGCTTCTTGGCCACCTGGGCACAGGCTGGCTTATATCCAGCACCCCAGGTCCCTTTCCTCCAGGCAGCTTTCCCGCCACTATTCCCCCAGCCTGGAGCATTGCAGGGGTTGTTGTGACCCAGTTGCAGCATCCTACATTTTGTCTTGTTGAACATCAGACTACTGGCCTCAGTTTACTGATGCAGCCTGTCCAGATCGCTCTGCAGAGCCCTCCAGCCTCCAGCTGCTCAACACTCTTACCTGGCATTTTGTTCCCTGCAAACTGACTGAAGGTGCCCTCAATCTCCTCATCCCAGATCACTGATAACAATATTGAACAGGTAATAGAGATAATACTGAGCCCTGGGGAGCACCACTGGTGACTGGCTGCCAGCTGGATGTAACTTCATTTACCACCACTGGGTCTGGGCCTGGCTGTTCAGCCAGTTTTTTACCCAACAAAGAGCCCAAATCCAAGCCGTGAACAGCCAGTTTCTCCGGGAGAATGCTGTGGGAAATGGTGTGAAAGGCTTTAGTAAAGTCTAGGCAGACACATCCACAGCCTTTCCCTCATCCAGTAAACGGTCACTTTGTCATAGGATGAGATCAGGTTGGTCAAGCAGGACTTGCTTTTCATAAACCAGTGCTGGCTGGGCCTGATTCCCTGGTTGTCTTGGATATGGCGTGTAGTGGCACTCAAGATCACCTGCTCCGTGACCTTTCCCAGCTCTGAGGTCAGGCTGATGGGTGTGTAGTTTCCTGGATCTTCCTTCCTCTTTTCTTATAGATGGGCATCACATTTGCCAGCTTCCAGGACCTCCCTGGTTAGCCTTGGCTGCTAATGAATGATGGAAAAGGGCTCACTGAGCACTTCCTGCAGCTCCCTCAGTACCCTTGGGTGGATCCCATCAGGCTCCGTAGACCTGAGTGTGTCCAAGTGGTGCAGCAGATTGTTTCCTTGGATTATGGTGGTTTCATTCTCCTCCTCATCCATGTCTTCCAGCTCGGGGACTGGGTACCTGTAGAACTGCTCTTTAACTGTGGCAAAGAAGACATTAAGTATGTTGGCTTTTCCCTCATCCTTTGTCATTGTGCTTCCCTCTGCATACAGTAAGGAGTGGAGATCCTCTTTAGCATTCACTTCGTTGCTAATGTATTCATAGAAACATTTTTATTGTCTTTCATGGCAATAGCCAGATTTAAGTTCTAGTTAGGGCTTCGGTCCTTCAAATTTTCTTGCTGCATAACCTCACAGCGTCCTTGTAGTCCTCCTGAATGACCTGTGTCTTCTTCTAAAGGTCATAAGCTCTCGATTTTCCCCCCTGCAGTCCAGCCAAAGCTCTATGTTCACTCAGGCCATCTTTCTCCTCAGTGACTTGTCTTTCAGCATGTGGGGCCTTCCTGCTCCTGTGTCTTTACTGTTTCCTTCTTGAAGAATGTCCAGCCTTCCTGGATCCTTTGTCCTTCAATACTGCTTCCCAAGGGACTCTGTCACCCAGGCTCCTAAACATGCCAGGGTCTGTCCTCTGGAAGTCCAGGGTGACAGCTCTGCTGCCTGTGGCAGTTCTGCCTCTTCCATACTTCTTCAAGAATCAAAAACTATCTTTTCATGGTCTCAGTGCCCAAGACTGTCTCCAGCCATCACATCACCCATCAGTCCTCTGTTTACGGACAACAGGACCAAGAGGCAACTTCCCTAGGTGACTTCCTCACCAGCTGTGTCAGGAAGGTCACCTTCCATAAGCTGCAGGTGCCTCCTGGACTATTTCTCTGCTGTATTTCCAGAAGATACCTGGTAAGTTGAAGTCTTCCAAGAGAACAAGGGCCAGCAACTGTGAGTCTTCTGTCAGCTACTTATAAAATATTTCCTCTGCAACTTCATCCTGGCTAGGTAGTCCGGGAAAGATTGCCACCAGGATTCCGACCTGTTGGATTTTTCCCTGATTCTTCCCCATAAACACTCAGCTCTAGCATTACCACCATTTAGCTCTAAGCAGTTAAAAGTGTTCCTTACATATACAACTTCTGCTTCCTTGCCTGTCCCTTCTGAAGAGTTTACAGTAAACCCTTGCAGCACTCCAGTTGTGTGAGTTATGTTTCCATGATGGCAAATATGGCAGCTTTCCTCCTGCACCAATGGTTTTTATCTAATCTTGTTTTTATATTCACAGAGAGCCAGAACTTTTGTAGGAATGGGAATGGTTTCAAAAATCTTTCCTCGAGTGGTTTCTGAAGCCTAGGATACACTTCATGAGCAGAAGTTGGAAAAATGTAGTGCAGAGCAGGATGGTGGTTATGGTTATTCTTATTGGTCAGAAAAAAAATTTACACAGCCTCTTTAACTTAAAACTGCTGTTTGCTATATGTATTAAAGAGATGGTTAGAAAGGTTACTATAAACTTAAAAATGCTTTAGTTGTTCCTGTGCTGACTGTGTTTAAAATGAGTTAAGGAAAATTTGCATAACGTAGTTTTCTACTTAATTTGCTAATTCCTTAAAAAAAAAAAAGAAAAAAAAAAAAAAAAAAAAAAGACCAAACAAGTCATCCCACAAAAGCAAAACCTCATAAAACCAAAGAAATTCCACAGAATTGTTTCTTGAGAAGAAAACCCAGGAAAATTGAGGTGGCAGTAACACTACCACTTGTCTTTCATTGCTTTCATTCTGATTTTACTGAGAGCAAAATCAAACATGAAGTGTTCGTGTTGAGAGAACCGCAGTGTGCTACAGTCTGTCACACTTGAAGTCAATTTATTCATTAAAGGCTGTTCCAATTTTTAAAATATTGTAAAGTTGAACATAGCTATTAAACTGCTTTAGGCTCTCTTCTACAGTCCTTGCTTTACTGAGTTAACTTCCTCTATTAATACTTTGCCATGTTCAGGCAGACTACATTGATTTCTTTGTTTTGAATATTGTTAATCTTGTTGCTCATTTTTCATCAAAAATAGCTTTCATAAATCTGTCAGCTGTCAGAAATAGAAGTCGGCCTTGAAAACTTTAAATATTGCAATGCATTTTCATTAAAACAAGTTGACAGCAGAGAACGTATTTCTTTTCTTGACACCATCATAGTGCTTTGATGAATGACACTGGGTAGTGTTTTTTGCACTTTATGACATTGCTCAGGCTCAATACCAGCGTTGCAGATGCAGGCTGAGACTCCCAACTCTTCCCTATCAGCTCCTGCACCTGTTTGCTCCACAGACAAGCAGTGGAGCATTGGCTCCGGCGCTTGCTCACAGACATGGACAGATTTGCATTGGGGGAAACAGATGCAGAGCAGTGGTGTAATAGTTTGTCTTCTTAGAATGACAATGATTTCCTGAATTATTACAGATGTTGATGCTTGCTGCTACAAAACAATTCACTGAACTTCAGTTCTGTACATGTAAAAATATGCTCAGTTACTGAAATATAATGACTTCATTTTCCTTCCTTCTTCCGTGCTCCATCAGAAGTTAGGTGGGCAGAATACAGACACTTAACTCAGATGCAAATGAACTGAATAACTTGAGCATTGCCTTTGGCCTGTTGTCTTGGAGCTGGTATTTAGGCACCTGAACAGCTACATGTGGATTACAGAACAGGGAATTAAACTTTTTTTCTTCCTGTTACACATCTTAAAAGAATAATAGCTGACATCTACTAATTAGTAAAAACTTAAGACTTTAGTCCTTCCAAGTGATAAAGTGGTGATTTAGTAAGCAAATAAACTCTGTAGTAAACTATTTAAATCTTTGGATATAGAGCCATCCTTGCTTAACTACCTTGCAAGTTAAAGGTTTTTGACTGTAGGCAGCAAGGTCCAGCCCGAGCAGGGTAGGTCTTCAGGGCATTTCTGTCTAGCATTCTGCCTTTTGGCTCTGTTCTCTTAATTCCCATTCTCAGTCTTCTGAGTGGCCATCAAATGCAAAGGAGTTGAGGGTATTTGCTAATAATGTGAAGGGTTGTTCTGTAAAGGTGGTAGGGAGCTGGTGCATGATGCTTGCTGGTGCAAAGGTCAGGATAACCATACTGATGTACCCGCTCATTCCCTTGCCTACCCTCTTCCTTTTTATGGCTTCCAAAAAGCAACTGTATTTTCATGTGCCAAAAACAAGAACCAAACCAAACCAAAACAAAAAACAACAAAAAAAGAAAAGGGCTGTTATGTGTACGCTCATTTTACTTTTACTGGGAAATAAAGTGCTTGATTAGCCCCTCTGAATATGTTGCATCCACATAGAAAGGGCAGTGTTCCCTTCAGATTTCTATAGGACCTCCTAGATACTGTATGGCTGTTGAATCCAGGTTAAACAAATACTTGAAACTGCTCTTACCTGTTTTTAATCATCTCCAAATGTAACAGCTTGGTGATACGGAGTTCAGATAGGCTCCTTTTAAATCACTCCAGAAGTTGATAGGTACTTATTGATGCATCCAGTGAATTTATGTTTTGGTAACTTGCAGAGATTAACACATTGATCTTGTGCTGCATTTTAGTAAACACTTAATGATTTTCATACCCTGAAATTGAAAACCTGTTGCAAATTTGAACCTTACTTGTCTTTGCTCGTACTGTTTAGATCAGCATTTAGGTTGGACTCATAAAATGTAGCAGGTGTATCTTGTGCTTTGATCAAACAAAAAATATATATTTAGGCTTACTGATTTTGATTCAAGTTTCTCTGTAATAGTCCTAAAATTGTACCATAGGAATCACAATCTGAAGAAAATTGTTCCTTTAAAAAAAAATTCTAGTTACACTAATTCCTAAAATGCAGCATGAATTTTTAAGTAACTTGTCCTTTTGGTTTGTTTTCAAGTTTCTTTTCATCACTACTTATTTTCTTAATTTTACTGCTAGAAAGCAGGTTTTACAGAGAAACTGAAGTGGAAAAACATGGCTTTTTGTTGCTGTTGAGGGAATTATTCTTAGAGCCATGACAAAATTAATAAGATGATGCCTTAAGTTTTAGCTTTCATGTTTTCCAGATTCTGTACTGCATTAGTATATAACTCTGAACTTCATATAAAGTATTAACAAGTTCTCCTCACAGCTTAGTTAGACAAAACAATCCTTTTCCAGCTGCAGAACCAAGGACACCAATCCAGCTTCAGGCCCAAAAAGAGCAAACGACAGCAAACTGAGGAGAGCAAACTGGGAGGATGGGACTTCATAACCTGAAGCTGTAATTGGGCAATTAACCCTAATATGTAAATGGACCAAAACTTATAAAAGTGTAAAAACTTGTGACAAGGTGTCCATCTTGGATGGAGCCATGGGCAGGCTCTTGTACTGCCCAAGGTGCATCCTTGGAAGGCCTTTTAATAAATACCTATTTATTCCTTTAACTCTGCCTAGACTCTCTTCCTGGTAACCTGCCGAGGCATCAAGAGAAAAAAAGTAGTATTTTTTTGTTCTTTGTTTTACTTGCTGCTTCATTATGTGTTTAGTTCAGTAGATAAATCGATAGCAAAATCTGTAACACTTTGAGTTTTTTTAATAGAAAAAGTTTGGAAGAAGTAGTGTTGCGGCAACGAGCTTCAGTGTAGATGGAATTAAGACAGAACCTATATACTTTTTTTTTTTTTTTTTTTAATGAAAACTTTTAAGATGATGGTAAAAGAAAGCAGGAAGTCTATAGATTTTTAAAAAGAGCATTCTAGTACAGCATATAAGCAGAATACACAGAAATCCCAGAAATACCTTACTGTGGAAAGAGAGAAGATAGACAGATTTCTCTTCTGGAAGTCAGCAGAACAACTGGAGGACCTCTGGGAAAAAAATGGTTTTCCACTCCTGTAGCTGGCTGTGTTTTGACTGTCACAAACATCCTGTGTGACTTTGGGCAAGTCTGTTTTGGAGAAATTGTTGTTATGGTACACCTTGGTAATGAGGAGAAGGAATGTGGCTTAGCCAGCTCAGATTTTGTTATACAATACAACTGCTTGTAAAGCAGGAGTGGAGTCTGAGTTGGCAAAGGAACAAACATGAAGGAAGACTTTGCAGTTGGTTGCTCTTCTTACATACTGATGTTTTTATGAATCCGATCTTGTGGGAAGGGTCGACATGTTTTCCAACTCATATAAGTCATATTTCATAAATCTGTTTGGGTTACTCTGGTGGAATTAGGATGATCCATATGGTATTTCTCACTTGGATTTCTGAAAGATGCTTGACAAGTTCTGTCCCCAAAAGCTCCAAAGACTCCAAACACATCTATGGAATAAGGGAGTAGCTTGTCTGTAGCTAATGGAAAAAAGAAAAAAAAAGCAAAAAAAAAAAAAAGCAAAAAAAAAGCAGGAAATAAAGTGGAAGGTTACTCTGGTGGAATTAGGATGATCCATATGGTATTTCTCACTTGGATTTCTGAAAGATGCTTGACAAGTTCTGTCCCCAAAAGCTCCAAAGACTCCAAACACATCTATGGAATAAGGGAGTAGCTTGTCTGTAGCTAATGGAAAAAAGAAAAAAAAGCAAAAAAAAAAAAAAAAAGCAAAAAAAAAAGCAGGAAATAAAGTGGAAGGGTAAATATCAAGGGTTTTTTGTGAATACTAGAAGGTCACCAACATTTTTTTCAGAGGTGACTGAGACTTATGCTCTTAGAACTATAAATGAGATGTAGAGGGAAGCAAGAGATGGCAACACTGAGGAATGATCGTAAACTCTTTGGAGTGGTAGAGAAGGCGTCTGTCACAGTTTTTCATGTCTGGTGATCAGAAGATTGTGTGATGGGCATTACAGCGGTAGATGAAATTAGTTCAGTTAAATGTTGTGGGTTTGTAGGGAGTTATTTCTCCCCTTTTCAAGTTTATATCCAAAGTAATGAGCTTGGAGATAGCTGTTGGAATAAGGATAGATATCTTGTGCTTACAGTTTATAACTTAACAAAAATATCTCTGTCATCTATTGCAGAGGCTGGTGTAATTTTTAAAATTTTAAATCGTAAAATTTAATGGTATGTAATGGTAACTTCTTTGCATAGGTTTTCTGTAGAAAAAATTATTTATTAATGATACATTAGATACCTTTAGCTTTCTGTATTTGCATCAGTAGATGAATCTGTAAATTATAAGTTTATTTTTTAAAGACATGAAAACATCTTTCTACTTTTCTGATCTTGTAGGGCTGATCTAGCTATAGCTAGGTATTTTGCATGCTCAAGTAGAGATGTTATTTGTCTGTGGTTTTGCAGTATAGTGCTATTCATCAAACTTTCATTAAGTGACTAGTTTATATGAAACTTTTAAATTTATATTGATATTTACAGTGGTGTGGATTTTTTTAATAGCTATTTTAATGGTTTTCCTACTTGTACTACATCGTAATTGTTACTGATAAGTTGGAGAGATGTTTCTACCATCTAGTTATGTAGCAGCATGGAAATGGATTCACTGAGTGTATTTATGAGCATTTGTTTGTATCCTGTCCATAATGCGATAGAGTACTTCTTCATCTAGGATATTTATAGTGAGGTCTAAGGGGATAATAAAAGAGGACTACAGTAATTCAGTTTCCTTTTTTTTAAAACTGAGAAGGATCCGAAATAGTCTAGGCAATTATATAGTAATAAGTGGATTCGTGACCCGGTAAGAAGTACCTCCCTGTCCTTGCTGTCCATTTAAAACCCAGTATATTTGCCGCAACCCTGGCAGTTTTTAAAGCCAGCTTGGGTAATGCCTTGAGCAATCTGACTTAGTGAGAAGTGTCCCTGCAAATGACAGGGTCAGGGACTAGATGATATTTAAGATCCATTCAAACCCCTTAACATTCTATGATTTTATGATTTGTTATATGCCTAATTTGTAGTATTCGAAACAGTTCTTAATATTAGTAATTAAACAAATTATATTAAAACCTTTTCAGATATGTTTGCCTTGATCAGATACTCACAAATGTGACGGTAACACGTCAGTGTGCGATGTCCCTCCCTGAAACTTGACTGTGACTAGTGTGAGGCTCCTCTCCTTGCTTTTGGGCGACAGTTTTGCCTCTGAATCCTGCTGGAGAAGCAGCTGTAGGTTGGCCCCTGAGCTGTGCTTTGGTGGAGCCACTCTGGTTATCGGCCACCAAGGAAGCGTAAGCAGATTAGCGAGTGGAGCTAAAGTCAGCTTCTGCAAAAGCTTTGTGTCCAGATGCTGTCAAAGCTCCAATTTAAAGAAGTGTCTTGGGTGCCTAAATCCCTTTGACTTTGACAGACTTCAGACATCTTACCCAGTGCTGTGAAGTTGTTTCTCAGAAACGATTAAGTTGTAGGAGCATGCTTGTTACGTGTGTCTGGTTCCCTCTCACACCCCCGTCTGGTAGCGCGCCTCGGCCATCTCAGTGGCTCCTCTTGCTCCCCTTTGTCCCTGTTGGCAAAGGAGCCCAAGGAGTCCATGCAAAACTGGGGGATGGAGTAAAGCGATTTTCATTAACAGCATGCAGTTAAGTGGGGGATGATGCAGGTCCTGGCTAAGGGCTCCCGTTGCTCAGGGCTTTCTCTGTTGGCTTTCCAGTCAGGTTACCTGCGTTGTTTTACTTGAGTTCAGGCCAAAATGAAATGGCATCCAGCTGCCCTAGTTGATATTTAATCTCCTTTGGTGCTTCAGCCTCTCTGTATTCCAGGATTGGATTCCTCTGGCTTGTCTTTTCAAATAAACATCAGCGTTTAAGGATGTTAGGTGGGTAAGAGCATTAGGTGAGTTACCAGCTTCTCCCTGTTAGCAGTCTGGCAGTTCACACAGGCAGGGACAGCCCTGTCATGGGTGCTCTACACTCAATTAAACTGGGAAAATTGTATTTTCCATTGAGCGGCTACGGCTATGTTGAAACTTTAGTGTGTGGAGCTGCTTAGGTTAAATATTTCACTAAGTCTACTTAAGTTATTTAAATAAAGTCTTTTTAGAATGAAGCATTGCTTCAGATGTTTTCAACAGCACCTGAAATGGGTACGTGAAAAAACAAATGTAGACTATAATAGATTTACAAATTATGAAATGGATATTAGTTTATAATATTCTTTCCCCTTTAAAATTTTAATAATGGCATATTTTTATGTGAAGTTAATGAGCCCTGAAAGTAAATCAGGATTGAAACTAAGGTCATAGTATCCTTATTTTTGTTTTCAGTAAACTTTGGGAACTAGTATTGTTTTTAGCTGTATTTGTATGTTTCTCAAGAACATGGTGTAAAGTTAAATAGTATAGGTCTTTTATTTCAAATATACACTTGTAGGGTGGTTTTTTTGTTTGTTTGTTTTGTTTTTGTTTTTTTTTTTTTTTTCCCTTCTATGTTTTAGTATTTGGACATTTAAGGGAATATACATATCTATATGTATATATCTGTGGTTTCTTATGCTTTGGTAAAATTTCTACTGTAGAGGTCATATATGCACTTCACTGCATATCACACATTAAATGTTTTTGTATAGATAGTTAGCTTTTCAGCATAAAACATTAAGTACTTTGATATCTGTTAGTTAGATATTCTGAGTGGGAACTCTGGGTACTGAGATGACAGTAAGATGTGATTTGTTATGGCACTGAATATTACACATTACTGTAGCAATTGGCAAAATTTCCCTCACACCATGTATCCCATAGGAAATCTCTCGTTGATAAGAACATGTTTTATTCAAAGTAAAGAGTTCTACATGGTTTTTTTTTGCATTGTTTTTGTGATAAAGGTTAATTGGTAGGTCTTGATTTCATCTTTCATGCTGAGTGCATTCATATATTTGAAGAATGTTGGCTAAAACTGGGATCCTGCCATTGTGGGACATATCTGCCCTAAGAATGCTACCCTGAAGAACAGATCCTAATCTGAAATTTATGTGTTCTTGTCCGTATCTGTGTACACACAGGGGGTAATGTTACACCTAACTTGAGTGTAGGCATCTTCAATCCTACTACTATTTGTGAGAGGTTACTTGTTTAAAATTCACCTGTAACTGTATCTTGGTTGAGTAAGGAGCTGTACCTGTAGCATTTACATACAGGCTTTTTTTGTTCTGTTGCAAAAGACCAAATGTGACTTTAGAAAGGTCCCAGGCATTATTTTCTGATCCTTTGGGGTTTAAATAATAGGTAACGTGTACAAATTGTATGAAAATTAAGATGGTCCATATCTTCAGGCAAGCCTAAACAATCTTTATAAAAGCCTCTTTTTTGCAGTATATTTACTGCAGGCAGGGTGAGCATAAGCTTGGTGCTCTCACAAGTCTCTGCAGCACCTGGTTTGCCACCTGAGTGTGTCACTGCCAGGGAGGTGCAGCAGTCAGGGCTGGGGAGCTGCTCTGCCCGGTTCAGGCTTCTGCGTCCCGGAGTTGTCCATAATGAATATTCTCTTTTGGTTCTCAGCGTGAGTCTGTTTAATGGGAGAGACTATTTCAGAGTGAGCCACAGACAGGTACAGGGCATTGTGGCCAGCTGCCTAATTATTGTCATTAGGAAACGTTTGGAAGTTCCTGGTATGCACTTTTAGAAACCTAACGGTGAGGGAATCGCTGTAGGTCTTGATGGATTTGTTCATTGTATTAAAAGATGATTAAAGTGATTAGATGTACAGTGTTGAAGCATTAATTTTCTAAACATATTTATCAGGAAGAAGTAATAATTGTAGTCTGCTTGATAATATTATACACATCACACTGATTTTTAGCTGATTTTTTCCTGCAGCCCTGCCATAATTTAATTAACATTTTGGAAAACATGTATGAAAATTTGTGCATTTATAATTACATCTTCAATATCAATATCGTTGTGTTTTCAAGAATGTGTCTTTACCACACAAAAAAGGGCCTAGAATTAGGATAAGTTATAATGATCCTCAAGAAAATACTGGCATTGTATGTGAAGCAGATGGCATTCCTTTTCAATGGGGAAAAAAGAAGCAGCCTGGATGAAAATGAACTCTTCTCCGTGGACTCAGGGCTTTGCTATGAAATGAACTCAGAGTGAACTGGGTGCTTTCCACAGAGGTATACCCAGAATAACCCACTCATTGCTCTCGATGAATTCTTTGAGCTCAGAAAAATCCCTTTGTCCATCTTGCTTTTAAAAACACAGCTTTCACTGTGGTGGTTGTATTTGCCGTTCTATTCGCTTTCCTGTTTGCAGTGGAATGAGGAACACGGAGACACGAGCAACCTCTTGTGTTCAATCTGTTTAATTACACTCAGGGGCTTTTTCTGTGTGATTTTTTTTTTTTTTTAATTTTTTTTTTTTTCTTCGTCACAAAAGCCTGGGCAATTATTAGTTTTTATTCAGATTTTTCAAATAATTTATTCAAATAATTTTCTGAAAAATCAAAAACATTTCTATAGTTTTTTTGGTTATTATGCAGAGAGGTAGATGAGGCAATATTTCTACCTGTATACCTTTTAGTGAGATACATATTTTTTTGAAGACCTTGTTCTGGAAGAGCTGGTCCTCATAAGACATTAAAATTAGAGTACGTTAAAGTATAAAAGATACAAATTTACAAAGCTAATTTTTTTAAACTTTCTATTTAAATGTTACAAAATATGTAACTTATTCAGGGACATGTTCACTATGCATGAAGATGGATAAAATAACCATAGGTGCAGTTTTATGGCATACATTTTTTAGTGCTTGTTCAATAGACAACAAAATGTGTATTGCAAATACCAGCAAGTGACTATTTGATACTTTTTTTTTTTCCCCTAGGTGTTTGGGAAATCTTTATAATATTTTGTTAAGGGAAAACCTGGCCAGCTAATTTGTAATACTAGTATATTTGTTTTTTCTTAAAGGATTCAAATATGATTGTCTTCTGTAAAAGGAACACATAGGGCTACAAGGTTTTATAACATTTTATAGTGTGATCTAAGCTATCAAAATCAAGTCTTTATTTGAACATTGAGTTCTCTTTTCTCTTCAGGAAGATGTTGTTACAGTGTACAGCTCTTCAGCCTTCTTGATCTGTGGACTCCTACGAACATTTTCCTTTATTAATTTCTGAATTGCTTCTTTCTATTTCTTCACTTATTCCGACTGCTGGAGACATATCAGATATATTAATCTATTTTGAATCTGAAATTAAGAAAAAATAATCAGAAATTTTATAATTTTTGGAGGACAAAGAGTGCTAATTCTGATTTGGGATGAGAACAGTATTATTGCAAAGATATTTTCAATTATCCTGTTATCACCCCAAATATAACAGATATAACAGATAATTGCAAAAGTAATTTCATAATACGTTTATCTCCTTAATCAGACAGTTTAAAACCAAAAAATACTGCTTTAATTCTAAACTAGTTGTCAGCAGAACAGCAAGGTACCAGGAGAGTGATGTCAAGTGGAAGTTTATTACTTGAATTCCAATCCTGCCCTTGATCCAAACCAGTAGAGCTGCAGATTTGTAAAACTGTCTAATTAAATATCTGAGAGCATGGTGGTGTCACAGAGAACTTCCTCCTGCTACTGTAGAGTAGCACATAAGAGAAGGAGTGAAATATTCTACTCTTCTGTGTAAATGTTGGATTTGGGGACTTCTGTCCAACTTTTGTACATCTACATGTGTGTAAACATGAAGATAGGCTCTCTGTAACTCAGTAACTCTGGAACCGAGTTTTTTTCAGTGGCTATCTAGTACCAGTGGTAAATGAGAATACAAAATATTAACCATGAACAGAAAATATCACAAGTGTAGGGACTTTTGAGTGCTTGACTGCAGTCTCCTCCATGATGATTTAATATGGTGTAAACCCAGCAGTTCCTGTTTATGTGTGAGGTTAACTTCTCAGATGTTTAAAACTGTCCCTGTCAATAATTTGGTCTCCCTTTTATCCTTAAATTTTTGCTTTTGGATGCTTTTGCTTTCTTGTTACTGACAGGTAGCTGAAGAAGATTTTCATTCTCTTACTAGTTTATTTGAGCCCTGAAATGTTTTTGTTTCTACAGCGTAGCAGGAATACAGTGCAAAATATTTCTGCTGGATCTTTCTGTGCATTTTAAAACACCAGAGTTGCTTGTAGGGAGGCATAAGCATTAGTTTGTTTCCCATTTCAGTAAACTGTTCCATTAAGCACAGTAGTTCTTGATTATGGGTTCTACTTTATAGTTCTTTATTTCTTACAGCATTTTATATGTGACACAGATTTATACCACCATGCAGGCTTGTATATATTTCACATGGCTTTGGAATATGCTTTAGGTGTTACCATTTTTCTAAATATAGACGCACTTTTTTTCCTTGTGCTGTCACAACAGATAGTGAACCCAGGTGCCATCCTTGAGGGATTTTGATTTTCTGGTGTGTGTATTCCTGCCTCATGCTCCACAATTCAGCTGAGGGTGCCGAGTGGATGAGCTGGCTCACTTGTTAGTTTTGTCTGGAGACAGTTTGCTTATGGGTTTCCCACAAATTTGCCTAGTGTGCACAAGTTATGCAGTTTATTTGTGCATAAAATCCAGTGGAGATCCCTTATGAGATTTGTGTGTGAAGGTTTATTTAGATGAGGGGGGAAATGGCTTAACACTTGCTTTCAGCTGAGATGTGGAAGCAAAGAGCTTTCCCTTGATGCTCTTGTCCAAACTTTGACAGGGCAGGATGGAGATGCCTCATGAGCTCACCAGATCCTGCAGCTGCTGCTCTTAATACTGTTAAATGACATCAGTTTTGCAACATCCCCATTGTCAAATATACACATTTTCAAAATTTATTCACAGTGAACCGTTTACACTTGGATGTGGTTACTTGTTTGTTTAAATACACTGCATTGCGGGCTTGGGCTTTTCTTAATTTAAGCCCTTCAGTCAGGTTTTTTTGGTATATTAGAAATTGCAGTCTGAGTTGAAGGCTGGTGTGTGCACGTGGCTCTGGTAGGGGGGCTCCTGGCCAAGCCTTGGAGATAAGCATTTATGTTCCTATGAACCTGACTGTCTCCAGGAAATGCTGCTCATCTCAAAGTAGTATTTTCCCCTGGAAGACAGTACATTTAGTGCTGGACAAGCATGTAAAGTCACTTCAAGGAGGAAGAAGTATTTCACTCTTGTTTTATATATTTAGGAAGCTGCTGCTGGTTTTTTAATTTCCCTCACTTTAAACTGTTTTATCTGATTCAGGATGTTTCAAGTTATTATTCTATACAGTCACTTAAATAAAAATAAACAATTTAAAATACATCATTAAAAAGTATGTTGTTCCCAAAATGGAGTCAATGATGTGTCCCACAGGACCAGAAAATGAACCTCAGAATATTATGGACAATTTAAAATGGGCAGATTTAATTATAGCGGGAGCGTGCAATTACTGAATGAGGTATGAGAGACATGGGAAATGTTCCCATCTAAATAATGACCAGAATGTGCTTGTTCTAATAATATTCCATAACACATTTAGGGCCCTAGGATTACAACACTTTCAGGTTATTAGAAGACGATGATAATAGTGTGTTTTATTGCCAAATTACTACCATACTCTCTGAGGTATGAAGTGATATTAATGACCATTTTCAATAAGGAATAACAGTTTGCAACATCAGTAGCATTTAACCGTATTAAAATATGGTGTGTTGTGCAGTAAAACCCTGGGGTATAGAGATGAAAACTAAAGGGTTTAATTTTGAGATGCAATTGGGAAATTATTTGGACATTCAAAAAAGCTTTAGGGTAAAAATACATTAATGAAGTAAGTTTTTTAAACTATTTGCAATAAATAAAAGATGCATGTATATTACCTGATTGTAATTTTGGTTTATAAAAATGTTAAAATCAGTGCATGGCTTATATTCTGTTTAGTGTGCTATATAAAATTTCAATTATCTACGTGTCTGTTAAATCCAGAAATGAACCAATTAAAAAAAGAATTAGTACATATACGTAAATGAATGCCGCTTGGAATGCATATTAAAAATATTTTTCATAACAGAGGAAGCTTCATAGAATAGGTGACAAGATAACATTCAGTTTCTCTGGTAGCATATTCTCTTAATGAGGAACTCTGTGTTCATACAATTTACCAACAGCCATTCTTTACAGATTTGTCTGCCTCTTTAACTGTAAATATTGCAATATTTGTTTTGCCAAGGTCAGATGCTCAGACTTGGTGACATTATTGTCATTGATCTAATCAACTGTAACTCTCATACCATCTGGTTAAGTTATTATGTTAATTCCAAGTAAATAAGTTAATTCTAGTCACTCAGAACTGCCAAAGATGGGATTTTTTATGATGGCAAAATATGTCTCTGAAGCTAAATAAACCCTCTGTACATCTTGTGTGTTATGGAATGTTGTAAAAACTAAAGATGTATTTTCCTGTGGGAGCATCACTTTCATTTGCTTAAAACAAATCTGAGTTTTATTTAGAGTCGTAAAAATAAGGAAATCATATTGTGGTTTTATAGTTACTCTAAGATACCATAAAATATTTCTAAGTTACCGTCTTCTGTTGAGTCAGCAGCTGAAGAGTTGCATATGATACACATTCTAATTGTATATTATATCATTTTAAACTATACAAATACTGTTAAATGGGCTCTGTAGGATACATTAGGGATTGGTTTGCAGCCATGATCTTGCATTTAATGTCAGATCTGGAAGTGCCAGAATCACAAAGCTTGACATGGATCTGTACAGAAATAATGTGAAGAACTTGCTGTCTGTTGACTTAGAGCTTTAATTCTGCTTAGAGATATGAAAGTTAAATCTGTCCCTAATTCTGTGCTAGATCATTGAAGCTTCAGTTCTGTTCTCCCTTAATGTACAAAGATCATGATTTGAGTGAAAATGTAAGAGGTTACCATTTAGAAATCCTTGGAATTTGTTGGAAGTTCATAATGAGAGTATAATTCTAGTGATGACAATGTGTCTTCATAAAATCAAGAAGCCTTCAGGGTTTAAGCTAAAATCTATGCTTTGAAACTGGATTAGAATCACGAGAGTCTGATGAAAAGGAGTGAAAATCCTGACATTTTAGTTAGGACTTGAATGGATCCTGGTTCAGCTTGGATTTGATTAGTGTCTTTTCTTTCCATACCATTTTGAAATGGGTCAGTTTGTGGCTCTTGGGGCTACTCCAGCTGTTGCTGCATTTCTTATCTCAAAGTTATTTTGGTATTTAAGATTAAAATAAAAAAGTCTTGTACTTGCCATAAACAGAAACTTGGTTAGGCCATGTCAGGATAATAAAACCTGGAATCCTCCAAGTCTTCACGGTTTAGAGCTGTAGGGCTCTGCAGAGGTGCTGTCTGGTAGCTTTGATACAGGACCATGGCCTTGGGAGCTGTTGTGTCTGAATGAACAGAGTAGTTTGAAAGGCTCTCAGGGAAGTATTAGTGTTTGGTGGCATAATATGCAAATTATGTGCTTGGCAACATGGTGTGTAATGCAATTTGAGATGGAGTTTTAAGTAGTCCAGTTTTATGCATAATAACTTAAAAGCCATATAGAGACTTAAATATTAAGCTATTTATGTTGGTCTCACAGTTTAATATGGTTTATTTGACTGGATATTGTTTAAATAAAAACAAGTTTGCATATGGAGGTGCACACAGAGGTTAAATGGCTCAGGTAAGTAGATAATAACTTGATTTTGGTAAATGCTGGTAAGTCTGAAATATATATAGTTTTCTGATGGCAGAAACAAGTAAACGAGCTCTTTTCTCCCATTCTGTATTCAGAAGTGCAGTCACCTGCTATGAACTAAAAAAGTAGGGAGGTGTGGGACGTCTTCTCCTAGCCAGCAAAATTTATTTAAGCTAGAAGAATATTTAATACATTTAGTTTGGCTGGCTTTGAATGAAATGTACCATGTCTCTGTGTACAGGTTTTCTCTGTATTTTGTAAAAAAAGAGGAGTAGTAACAAAGTAACTGTTTACTCATCCAAAAGGTTTTTAATGATTCCTCTCTGTAGGAAGAAACCCCAGTATCTTCACAGGAGATATATATACATACATACACACACTCATATATATATATATGTATATATTTTTAATGCACATGAAGAGGAACCACTTTTTTCTGCACCCCTGTGTGGGATGAGTGCACTGAGACTCCCCTCTTATTATTTCTGAGTCCTGGAGTAAATGCCCTGGGATATCATTGATTTGGACAGAGAGACTCAACTATTAACTTTCTAATAGGAAAAAGAGATTTAAAAAAAGATGGACTTAAATCTTAATAAGAAAAAGGAGTCCACCAGTAGAAGAGGGTTGCTGTGCCTCAAGACAGGAAGAAAATGGGAGCTATGGAGTAAAGCAGAGCTGAAGTGGTACTACTCCTACCAACCTTGGAAACAGAGTCTAGAGAGAGTTCTTAATTTTTGTTGAACTTGTTTTGTTTTTTTTGTTATCCTTTGCTCCTGGATAGACACAGCTGTGGCTTGGAGAAGCAGTTGTGCTTCACCCACATACCAGGCAGCGTGGGACACTGCACAGGGAGAAGGTGGGAGAGGAAATGCCCATGCCATTGTCCCTGCTGTACACTGCTGAGCCTAGGCTGATGTCAGATGCCCAGGGCAGCTCTCTGCTTACGCTGCTCTGCTGGATGTCACAGCTGGAGAGAAGCAGCTGTCCAGTGTTGGCAAGGCTGGTTTGGACGACTGCACCTGACCTAGGAAGAGGATTTTGGAAAATAGAAATATTTGCAATAGTCTTAAAGCCATGTCAGAGATTTCTGAATTTTCTCATTTATAAAATCAAAGTATTCTTAGTGTAGTGCAGCCAGTGCTGCTCTCATCACAGTCATTATTTAGGCCCTGGAAGCACAAGCAGCCTGCTATTGTTTAATTTACTGAAATAATTGTAATCCCTTAGTGAATAATTGAAATTTAACTGGATGTAGCCAGTAGCATTAGATAGCTCACAAAGAGACATAGAGGGCTTTGGTGAAACCTAACCTTTTTGTTTTGGCTTATCCGAAGATTCCTCTTGATATTCTGCATAAAACTTTATCTGTTCCATATCAAGCAGAGCTGTGGGTTTTGTAGCTGAAGCAGTGACATTCCTTTCAAAATGCTGCTTGTGTGACAGATTTGCACGTGCTGGGATTGGTAGTGTTAGCAGCCCCATTTTCTGCATGGAAGATGCACTAACTGTTCAGCAGAGGTCACTGTGAGTTTGTGTTTGAGGCATTTTAATGCAACTTATCAAAATGTAGTACTGAAAATATTAATATTATGACTAGGAAATTCTTGTGCCTGTATTAGCTTTGAAATGAAACTGAATTTTAAGAAAGATCTTTTTTGTAGAAAGTAGAAAGTGGAGGTGATTGCAAGATTTCAAACAAACCTGAATAGCCTTAAGGAATGTGGCATGTGTCCAGAATTTAATGAACTTTAGTATTACTTATCAAGATTTATCCAAGTGATGACTTCTGTAGAAGTCTCTCTTCTTCTTCCTTCTTCGAAAATGTGTTGCTCCTCCAATCGCCTGAGCCGGGTGTGTCCGTCCCTTGCACAAATGTTTTACAGCTCCCTGAAGCTCAATTTCCCTGCACCTAAAAGCCCCAAGGTGAAGACAGAAAGGAGCATGGTTTTCCCGTTTCTTTGTTGACTTACTAAATTCAGCATTAAAATCAGCTGTGAGTTCCATCTATTTTCCCTGCTCTGTATATTTTGTCTTGTTCTCTTTATCATCATAGTAAACTTTTTAAGTTTATGGCAGAAAAATAACCTGCTGCTGCTGTTTCCCCCCTCGACTGTGTACCTCTACTCTGCCATTGTCATGGGGGATCAGTAGTAGTTCTCATCTGCTGCTGGAGAATGTTTTCAAGTTACGAGCAGACTAAACCACTCTTAGAGCTTCTGAAAAATGCTGGTTTAAAGCTTTTTGTTTTCCTGCTACCAATTGCTAATTACAGCTGTGAAAACAAGTCCTTGGAGGAATCTCAAAAGTCCCCCTTCTTCTAAAGACAACTTCCGATTCTGATTAACCAGAAGCTAATGAGGCTTTCAAGTCTTCTGGATTTTTCACTTGATCTTAGTTCTTCAAGGGCTTGTATAATCTTATTATGGAAATAGTGCCAACAGATGTTTGCAATTTTGCATCCGCTGCAGCTCTATCACTATAAAGGCATGGGAGACTCCAGCAGTTGATTAGCAGAGAAAAGCAGGTGGAGTTAGATTGTTGCTACATGTTTGGATGGAACAAGGAGCTCCAATTCCATTCCAGAAAATATAGGAAGGAGGAGTTCATTTGAGCATGGGCATTGCAGGGTGGAAATTATGTTTGTGAAATTTATACTAGGAGTCTTTTGTTAGATTGGCAAACAGAGCCTTGTCCGAACAAATATTCTCATTTTATGTTGCCCCTTTATCAGTATTATATTTTGTTGTTGTTGCACTGAGGTGAAGTGAACCCAGCACAGTGAGCCTTGCAATAAATTATGCCTGTATGTGTGACTTTGGAAACAACCAGTTTTGGTGGTTGCCAGAAATGGGAGCTGTATCATTAGTTACAACCCTCTGTATGGTTCTGTGGCTTTTTGGTTCTACTCCAGTTTAGTCATACTACTATATTTTGAATACCAAAAGACCTCAAATAGTGTCCTGAGGGTGGAAGGACATGGAGTGGTCAGTGGCATTTGTGTGTTCCTCCTGCACTCCGTAGTGAAGTTCTCGGCGTATGCCTTATTCTCAAAGAGTCATCTGGAGCAAAGATGGATGGCAAAGGGTTGATGCGTCCCCCACAGGACAAAGAATTGTGGCTCCAGCTTTGGCAAGGACTGCGAAACTCAGACACAATCAGCAGTTACAAGTAACCTCCTTGGGCAGAGCCCCTGTGGCCAGATAAGAGTTTGTAGCCAGTGAGTTGGAGGTGGAGTATGAAGTTCTCATCCCTGTTGAGGGAAACAGGCACCACAAGGCAGCTGTGATCAGAGCAAAAGTACTGATGCTTCAAAATGGGTGGTTTAAAAACAGCATTATTGGTGTGATGTTCTCTTTGTTCCTTTTTCTGCAGTGTAATGAGACAAATCAACTAACACAAAGTACAATAGGAGTCCTGGGTTAAACATGTATGTAAAATTTGTGGCCAGAATTTTAAAAATATGCATAGAACTGTCAGTTCCCTCCTCTCCCTCCCGGTGTTTCTTCTCTGCAACTATATCTGTGTATTTTTATGTCCCATCTGAACATTGCATAGTGCCTTCCACTTGGGTCTTCTGAAGATGAACTGTACTAATTAGGATAACATTAGGGTGGTAACTAGCTGGAACTCAGTAAGATGAATAGTTTACTGTTAGACCACACCTTATCACAAATTTTCCTTTGACTAAGAGACAAAATACCCTTTTTCATTTGTCATCTTGAAATATTCATGATTGTTTCTGTAAAGATGAGGGGACAGTGGTAATGCATTTTTGGAGATGTCTGTGTGGATAGGGGAAGGCTTTATGCAAAGCATTGATTAAGGACAAGGGTTTGTTGTCCACAGCAGGTTAGTCCATCCACAGAGCATCACTCTATGGCAAGCTTGTGCTGAGGTGTTCCTCAGATTGTAATTGTACAGATGTTGCTGTGCAGGTGCAGATGGAATTCCTGGCACAGGTATTTCTGAAGTAAATAACTGCGGCTGAGCAGGTGCAAATAGCTGATCTTCCTCATAGTGACCTGGCAAAATTTACAGTTTATGGCTTTTTTTCTGTTTAACAACTTATTGCTTGTTGGAATCTTGGTGTCTTCAGAATGAAAAGATTTTGGTCTGGCCAGCTTGGTGGTTTTGGTTGGTTGGTGTTTTGTGGGGTGTGTTTGTTTGGGCGGTTTGTTTGTTGTGTTTTTTTTTTTTTATTAAGTATAAGGACAAAAAGATGGGAAACAGGCAGCAACTCACCATATGGTCTGAGCAGTGCTCACCTGCACGGCATGAGGGGTTCATAGAAGTCATTTCTGTTCAGCTTTTGTCAGTAATCAGAACATTTTGAAATGTTAAAACGTTAATTGCCAGCTTATCCTCTACTTCGTGATAAAATGTATATCAATTTTCTGGTCCCATTCCCTAATTTGGTAAACAAAATAGAACCCCTTCACCTGTTGTATTTATGTACACCTGCTGTATTTATGGAAAATGGCCCTGATGTTGGGCTTTTCTGAATAAGATGGATAAAAAAATCATAGTTATTTAGGTTATTCATATTAAGGTAAGGAGAAGAACGTTGTGACAGGAATATAATTGTAATACTGCTGTTAAAAATAAATTGAAAATGTTTCATACGTGACACTAGTGGTAAAGAGCATTCTGCTTGTTAGAACTAGTACCTATTGAGTGTGTATTAGACACATCCAGGATATGAATAAGTTTTATAGAAAAACAGCTTGTAACTATCTTATTGAAATGTATTTTTATAACTGTTAGCACTGTGGTGTGATTCTGCAGTCTTTTCAGTGAATATCCATAGTTCTAAGACAAATATGTAAGTAACAGTGAAGAAAAAACGTTGAAATTCAGCAATAGTTGTGTGCTTCAAAGCACAGTTGTAATATGGTCGATTTTCCAAATAGCTGAATCCTCTTCCCAACCTCAGCCATGTTGTTATAGTCCTTTAACAAAGGTAAGGCAGAGAGTGTCTTCAGTCTCCCGTCATTGGCAGCCTTTACAAAGACATGGCATTGCAGTGACTTCCACCTGCTGCAGTTTGCACTGCAACATGAAGTATTGTTCCTAATCCCATTCACCCCCTCTCCATATCCATACAGAGAGTAATTAATTAGTATTGTTAGTTATTTATTCTTATTTGCTTACAAATAAATTATGAAAGATAAAAATAAGAACCTTCCCATCCCATTATTTGGTGACCAGCTGCTGCCCAGGATTCAGCTGAATGGCAGTTGAGAAAAGTGATGGAGCAACTTCCAAAAAAAGGAGGCTTAATCTGCATGCTTACTTCCTTAAATCTCCCCCTCTGCAAAACTGTTTCTTTCAAAACAGTGTATTTATTGGCTTTTGATATGCAAAGTATTGCAATGGTGATGAGCAGTGAAATAAATCTTTCATTTTATCTCTACTTTGATTAGTTATTGACATTTTGTCTCTTTGTGATCTTTCATGCACTAATATTTAATAAGAAAAAGGCTAGGGAATTCAAAATCTGTGGAAACCTTCCATATTCTTCCCAGCAATAACCTTGCATAAGAAGAAATATGGTCCCGTTGTTAGGAGAAATAAAAGGGCATCTCCTCTGGTCTTGGGTTGGTTTTAGTTTTTTGTGGGTTAAGTTCCACTTGAGATAGTACTGAGTGCTTTCTACACCTTTTCAAATGTAGATACTGAACTGGGAGTGAAGTTAACCTTCCAAGCAATTACTTATTCTCCTTTCACAACCAAGCATCACTTTAATTGCTGCTGTTTTGGAAGTGGCTTTGTTTATTTATCTGTGTATATATAAGGATTTTGTAGCAGTTCTCAAACGATGTCTCAGCTTGGGTTTCTGTAGCTAGTTATGATCTTTTCTGAAATAATCTTCTGAAGGAAGTTTTGGATGTTGCAAGTAGTAGTTAGCGCAATTGAATAGAATTTGGAAATTTTTTTTGTTCTAAATTTGGTAGGCATGTGAAAATTGCTTCCCAGCTCAGAGTATCACTAATCCAATTTTTTGATTTAAAAGATAAGATTACTTGACTGTAAATTTAATCTAGGCAAGGTCATTGGGAAAATTTGGAATCAGCTAAACTGGGAAAAGGAGTAATGCCTTTGTGCGGAGTACAGGCTCGATCTGCTGAAAATTATTTTCTCAGTGGAGAACGTAAAGGCTTTCTTTCTTTTCTCACATTTTCTCTTCTGCCTTACTACATGCATTCTTAAGCTTTCAAAATAATCAGGAAATGGGAGATGCTTCTGAAAACCTAGAAAGGAAAACCAAAAAGCTTTAAGAAAAACTGGGTTATATTAATGATTAAGTGTGCAAATTAAGACAGTAAACAGCTCTACATTAAGGCTGGCCTGGGCTATGGTAGTATACTATGGCAACAATCTCAAAAAAACCCCAAAATTCTCTTTGACAAAGAACCACTTTCTCTGAGAAGGCTAAACAATTTCTGAAAGTGTCTGCCACTCTGCGATATGTACATACTCTTGGTGTATTTGTCAGTACTAAATGGGCTTGCTTTTAAATGAGCTAGCAAATCTGCAGCCAAATTTATTTGTCCTCCTGCTGCCTCCTGCAATCAAGCATCATAAGTAGGACTGTTTAGCATCATAAACTTTTTGACAGGAATGAGTTGACTGCTGCATTTCCTTTGGCTTGCAGGGTCTTGAAGCCATTACCTTAATGCAATAGAGTCTGCCTCAGCCTTGGTGGGACACATCTGTGAACCTTCACCAGAAGGTGGAAATTCATGTTCCTCTGCTGACTCCTCTGAGCCACAGCAGTAACCACATGTCCAGTGGCATTTCTTCCAGACTGGGAAGCAGATACATCAGGAGTGCTACAACATTTGGACAAAATTTTGGTGCCTTGTTTACAAAAATAACTAAGGAGCATAATTCAGCATAAGGACTGAATAAATGGAGATGAGAGCTGAGCAGATGGCTTCATACTAAGATTTATTAATCACCTGTGATGCTCAGCATTAAATACATGCATACTTCTTCCTGTTCTCAGAGATCTGTACGCTTGTAATTCCTCTAGTACCCCTATTTTGGTGACATCTGGTCTTTTGTGACATGTATTTTTATAAAAACCCAATTGGGTAATGAAATATTTTTGTTATAGGTTTGCAGCTGGAGCGCTAATGAAAGGTCAGCTGATCACTGTGGAAAGTCCTTTCATTTGTTATTGCTGCTCTTTAGGAAATGACAGTCTCTGTTAATTCCCTGGCCAGCAGAAGAAATGGTGTAAAGACTTACCTGTTCCAGTGCGAAGCCAGCTGGCCTCAGTGCTGAGCGAGGCTGTTTGAACTAACCAGGGTGCCAAGGATCAGGTCTGCAAATCCCACCCCAAAACTCCTGACCTTAATGCTCTCTTAAATGTCAATTTAGCTTCCCAAGTGTTGGGCCACCTTCTTTTTCAACTATGAGATTTATTAATGACTTTTTGCTTTATTTTTATTGCTTCCATTATTAGAAAACAGTGAATTGAGTTTAACAGAATTTTCATTTAATAGAAAAAAACCAGTGTTTTCCTGGATGTCTTCTTTTCCTTTCTTCTTTTTATCCATGTCATGGCTTTTTATTTTGAGCAGGGTGTGGATATATTTTCATTTCTCTTGGCTGTGTGCCTTTCCCACCCAGCCACATGAACAAGAGGGAACATCTTTCAATTCAGAAGCTGGCAAAAATAACAGAGCAACCAAATTCTACCCTTGGGGAGAAGGTTAGGTGCTCTTTTAAGACTGTGAGAAAAGCAGCGTGTTTTGCCTTAAGGTACCTGGGGTGAAAATTGTTATCTTTGCATGGGATCTTTCATTAACACAGAACAAAGGCAATGCATGGGAAGATATACAGAAAAGTGCTACTACTCGTAGAGAATATCAGCTTTTTCTTACTAGGAATTTGAGACATTTTGACTATTCCTTACCTATATTAACCTGGAGTTTTGTAGCTGGTACTGAATGATGTTTCTGCTTTTCTAAAATTCACTTCTCATCTTTACTACCCTTTTTCAGGAGCCCTGACACCACTGTGAAAAATTAATTCAGAATAGTTTAAATTGAAAAATCATTCATTGCTGAGGAGGTGTAATAACAGCATTGGGAAGCTATGGGAATAGCTTCCTATTTTCATATTTTATGAATAAACCAAATACAATAGATAATTCAATTATGAAGGATCAGAGAGTTTTAGTCTTGATCAGAGGGTGCACTGATTTATGCCATTAACCAATTAAAATCTTTGCATTTGTCACAGATCTACTGTGGCAGATGGAAGATCCCAAGGGATAATTTGCTGAAATTCAGTAGGAGCTAAAATGTAGCTTGCAATGAAATGGGCAGCAGCAGGAGAGTGAGGGGGAGAGCAGCATAAGAGGAAGATGAGCAGCAGTCTTGCATGCTATGTTCTGGAGCAGCGTGGCTTTTTGGGTCAAATTAATATTAGAGTTAGTGCTTCTGTTGCAAAGTTTCTGTTTGGCTGCACTCTTTTACAAAGCATGTGAGACAAGTCTTGTGTGCAGGTGTTTGCAGATTTTGAATTCAAGGTTGATGTGAAGAAAACTTCAATTTTAAAACATCTGCTGTGGTGATAGTCGTAGTAAGTGCCTGAGTGTGTTTCTGTGTATCTACTTAGACCAAGTAGGGAGAACTCCTGTCCTGCTGTCTCTGACAATAATACATCCTTAACTGTAATTTTTACATTGGTTTCTAGTTTATTGATTGGAGATGGTGTAGGCTGTTGCTAGTGGGAAATGCTGGTGAGTGCAGCAGAGGTTGAGAAATGGTGCCTTGACTGCTAGGATAAGGAAAACTTCTGTATTATTACAGAGGTCACTGAGGTTTGTAGAAGTTGAGGCTGCCTTCTGGAGTGTGTATTTATTGCAATATTTAAAATGTGATATACTGTGTTGTCTGTATTCCCAGAAGAGCATGGTATTCTGATGTTCTGATGTCACTGTTCCTAGTCAAGCTTTGTCATTATCATTTATAGGGCACAGTCTATGAGATCAGCACTTCACAGAAATGAAGTTCCTGGTCAGAGGAATTTTCATTCTAATTATGTAATTAACATTAATTTATTAACTTGCAGGACTAGCAAAATGATAAAAAGTGGAAAAAAAACCCCTATTAAACTCCTATATATTGTGCTTTATTTTTTTCTGTATGCAGAGACCTGGGCTATGCTATCTCATTGAACAGTTGTTTCACTGCAAGAATTTACACACTGAATTTCTTATATGGATATAAAACTGTTGTCCCTGGTAGGGTGGAAGTCAAAAAAAAGTTCTAAAAATAAAGCAAAGCTAAATGACATACTGTGATTGGATAGATTTAAAAAAAAAAGAAATTTCAGGAGATGTACATAATGTATATATTGGTAAAATATTTAACATCTGTTTTATATTACTTGCAGTGACACCACTACAGCATTTTCACAAGGAACTTAAAATTGCTAACACAGTTACATAGCTTTAAGTTACCAGGCTGCTTGGGACTTGAACATCTGTGGAGTAATTGTTCCTCTGTGATTTTTAATTCTTTCCCTATTTCCTTAGATGGTTGGGGTTTGGTTTGTTTGGTTGTTTTTTTGATTTTGTGGTTTTTTTTTTGTTGTTGTTGTTGTTGTTTGGGTGTTTTTTTGGTGTTTTTTTTTTTTTTTTTTTAATCGTGACAGTTGTAGTTAGCTGCCTAATTGCAGAGTCATTGCAAATCTTCCTTCTGCAGAAGCTTGCTAATGGCAGTAATTGATTAACGAGAGGCACGTTAAGGTGTCATTAAATAACCACTGAAACGTTTCTTCCCATTTCATGGTCAGTGGCTCTTGCTGACCCTGCTGATTAGATCATAAATGCAAAAACGTCCTACTGGAAGTTCTGAGGTTCAGCTAAGGGCAGGAAAGAAGAAGCTTTTAATGCTGTTTTATTGTCAGGCCACGTTCAAAAATAATCCAGAATTTTATTGATGCATTTCACATCTATGATATAATTTGTTCCTGGGAGAAATATTGCTCACAAAGGTAATTCAGAATATAGGCACAAAAGAATATAGATATTCAATGTTTCTTCTCTAATTTAAAGAGCAGGTATTTGTGTTTTTCTCTCATAATACATGACACATATGTATAGATGTATATATGTACCTGAAAACTTCAGACTGTGTCAGAATTAGTCTTTCACTGTGTTTTGTTTGTTTGTTTGTTTGCCTCCTACACCCAAACTTAAAAGTCTCTACCTTTGTGTGTAAATAATCCTAATAGGTAGAATGATAATAATTACAAAATACGACTAAAATAATTATTTAACCAAATGAAGCACTTCTGTGATGCAATGCTAGAATTAAGGCTTTGTATGTACACTTTAAGCTTCCACACAGTAGCTTGTAAGATTTTTCCTTTTTGAGTGTAATTTCTTGTGGCTGTGAAATGCAAACTGAAACCCACATTTGGCCTCAGCTGATTGTGGAGAGCTTAGTTCTGCTGCCCAAAGCTCTGCTAATGCTGTAACACATAGAAGTTGAGTATTTCCTCCAATCTCACTTTGCAGGCAAGCAGGAAATAATCCTCATGTTTAACCAGTGCTGTACACAAGAGGAATGTTTTCAGTTACTGGCTGTGGAAGAGCTCAAGAGCTAGCTGGTGAAGATTTTTCTGCCTCTTCCTACTGAATTACGTATGTTCCACTTGCTCCCTTCCAGCCTCTTCCATCTTGCCTTGCTCTTGTCTTGGCTCCTTTATCTATATAGTTCCAGTTCCTCATTCTTACTCAGGACCTTTATTATCTGGTCCTAATCTCATCCTCCCTTTCTCGCCTTTCAAAAGATTTCTTTCTTTTATCTGCTTTCCTGTTGTATCAGGACAATACAGGTAATTTGATACCATTATTAGTAAAAGTGTCTGCTGTATTCGGATTAAGAGGGAAATAAAATCAGCATGCCTCAGAAACTGATGATACTTAGGGGAAATTATAATCTAAATTAAACAGTGTACTAAAACTTGCTGTTATTTCTAAAGAATCAGTTTCTATAGGTTCTGTCAGACTTCAAAAACAAACATTAGAAGCTCTGCATATTCAATCTGTTTGTTTTTATGGCTTTTCTGCAGCCCAAGTGAAATGTATTCAGGTTAGCTGCTTCCTGTGCCATTCTGTCTAAACTTTCTTCCGGGCCAGAAAATTGATAAGTATCTGATAACCACTGCAGAGACAAAACAGAAACATAAAGATCATATGTTGTGTAATCATCCTGATTACTCTGAGCAGTACAATGCTGCAGGTTTCGCTAATCAAGATTAATTGTGATCTAGGCTACCTCAACTGTCATGTAGAGTGGATTGTAATTAAATAAAAATATAATCATTTTAACATTGTGCCACTAATATGTATTTACAATAGGTAGTACTTTTGAAAAGACTCTTTCTCCATACAGTGATTAGGGAGCTCAGTTATATTTTCTAACTGCACAGATGTTGTTAAAAGCTCATGTTTCAGGCCATAAAGTCTTATTATATTTGAGGTTGTACAGCAAAAGACAAATGGTTTGTACATCTGTCTGCTATGTGAGACATTTAAACTAAAAAATCTGGAACAGTAGAGTCGTATGGAAAGCCTCACTTGTGTGTGTATATATATATTTGTTTCAAATATGTGGTAGATAATTTATAGTGGGGTATTGCTAAGGAAAAAAGGCTTTGACAGGTCTTGACAACTCAGAGGAAGAAAATATTTAATACAGTGTATAATAAGAGAGTCGCCTCTGTTTCAGCTTTCTTAGCATGAGCTGACAGGTCTTGAATTGACTTCTTTCACATGGTATCTTTCTATTTTTATCTAGAATGGATTGTGCAAATGCTTTTCTTTGAGGCGTAATGAACCAAAATGTTTTGGGGATATGTATACTCAGCTTATTTTGTACAGGGGCCTAAATCTATATTCCTGAACATTCTGTTGTATATTCTGATAACTAGAAATGTAATAAGCTTAAATATTTCTTCTTTCCATAAGGAAAAAGGAGTGCATCCTAGGCCACCATACAAAAGCATAAAAAAACCCCAAAACTTAGCATGCAAGTGGATTTCTGCCCATGTGCATACAGAATGTTCTCTTGGGTCACTTTTCCCTCTTCTGCTACCGTTGCTAACTCTTGACCACTGCTTTTATTAGATTCTGCTTTGTTGGGGTCTGCGCTGCCGCCCTTGTTCCACTCAGTGCTGATGGAGTACGTACACTTCCAAAGACCCTAAATATGCTGCCTGGGTGTGTCCTCTGCTATCCAAGGCTCTGCCTCCCCGTGGCTTCCTGCTCAGGCAGGATATTGCTTAGAGAAGGCTCTTTACTGAGCTTGCATGGGTTCATTGGGAGCCGTGCTGGGGTTAGGAGGGTATCAAACACTTGCAGGGAGATTGTCCTGATGCTTGCCATGGTGTCACGGATAGAGCCGTCTTGTGCGCTTCGCTGAGATTTTATCTGTGAGCACCAGCTACAGTGGGCTTTTTCTAAATGCGATTTTCTTTTCGAAGATGTTCGTGTTTAAACCAAAGGAAATTAAATTCAAATGCGCTCTCAGATATTATTGAGTCAAACAAATAAGTGGATAAAAGCAGGCAGGCTCTTGCAATGTCAGGGATCTTTCCCCATCCCTCACAGGCTGGCCGGCTTGTTGGAGGTTCACTACCTTGTTGTGGTCTCCAGGATCAGGTCCTTCTCTGTGGCCTCCAGGCCTATATGACTCACTGGGCAGGCTTTAATGGAGTGACCCATAAGAAAACACTTGGGTGAGGGTCCTGTTCTGCTTGGAGGAGACATTTTTGAGCCCCATTCCCAGCAGTCCCTTGTGGTGCGGCCACCCCAGCAGGCAGCACGCAGCTTTGGGTGCAGGATGACTCCCAGGGCCTTCAGAGAACACCCTCTGTTTGCAGCCTCAGACAGGCTACTGGACATCCCTGTTACTCTGCCACTTAAGCCTCTGCAAGAAAAATATATTTCTTAAATAAATTATCTCAGAAAAATTACTCTTTTTCAGAAAAGCATAATCATAATTAAAAACCACAAAAGCATGTGGATTTTTTTTTAAATAATCATATCAGGAAAGACAGTCTATTTCTCCTTTCTCAGAGCTGGAAACATAACAGAGACACTTCTAAAATGGGTCGCCTTTATTTATTTGGTGTCTGTATGAAAATGTAAATATCATTCTGTGTGTCAGACGCTACTGAACCTGCCACACGTCCCAGCTCTTCTCCTTGGGAGTGCGTAGCTTTATGCGACCTCTGAAAATGATCAAAACTGTCTTATTTTGTGGCTGTCTTTGAAGATGAGTCGCTCGAAATTGCTTGTGCCTCAAACACTGAGGTAGCAGGGCTCTGAAGAGGGGCAGGTTTTCCCCCCATTCCCGAGCTGCTGAGTGGGTCAGAGGTGTGGGTCGCACAGCTGAGAGAGGTTGCACTATAAGATGAAAACAAGAAATCATCGCTGTGATTAAAACCATTATTTATTCAACCTATATAACCACACACTATGAGAAATTAGTCTTTTCTAAGCAAGTGTGCAATGGGTATTATTTATCCAGTCATAGTAAATGGGGCACTGTTAATTTCCCAACTGAATAGAATTAAAGCATGTCATTAAGCCTCAGCAGCCACAAATTCTGCCCAAATTCATGACACTGTGAACTTCATAACCTTAGCTGAGTATTGACACACTATTGACATCTAGGTCCTTTTATGCCTTCTTTTTCTTACGTAATGGTGGATGCTTTTGGAAGGTAGGTTCCCTGAAATGATGGACAGTTTTGGTACTTGTGTTTGCTCCTGCTGTCATTTTTTTTTAAAGAAGACTTCCATGTATTTCTGTATGCATAAAAGATGTGATTTCCCCCCTGTAGACACAGTTCAGTAAAGAACTTGAACAAGGAACAGTCACATTCATTTCATTGCAACTATTTAAACTGAAATTTAACCTTGAGTATTAAATGCTTTCTGGAGTCTGTGTTTGAATGGGATGAAATGATTGCAATAGGAAACGGATCCTTCTTGGCACTTTCCCAGGATTCTATGCTTATAGAAGTGTTGCAGATGTTGTGTGTAGTTTGTTGTTGAGGATTTTGAAAAAGGAGGGAGTAAAATCACCTTACAAGCAAAATGCTTTTTTTCCCCCATTTTCTCCTTGCTAAGGAAGACCAGATATTAAGTCTCCAACTCTTCTTAGCTCTACCTTATAGGAACTTTGGATTGCCAGGAAGTTATAGTATTACCAGTCAAAATTATAGTTTGACCAAACACTCATTATATATTGTTGCTAAATTCTAATTGTGGGGGTAAAGAAAAGAAAGACCTCATTATTTTCCATCATCTTGTTTCAGCCTTTGTGTTACTGATGTTTTTCATACGTCTATTTGACTCCTTTGCATTGCAAATGTCTCAATTCTGCCTCCTTTTAATGAAACTGGATGGAAAAGAAATTATAATTTCCTTACTCCTTATCTTTAAATATGTTTTATGATTTTTTAAATTGTTAATTTTGCCTTGTGTTTGCACTGTTTCATTTCTTGGTTTTTTGTAATAATTAGGATTTCCTAACAGTTTCAAGAACAGCTTTAAATAAACTAAACAAATATGTACAGTGAAACCTCTTTTGTGTAACTGTATTCCTATATATGTTCCACAGTTTCCCCTTGATCTTTAAGTAAGTGATAATAGTGGCTATATGTCATGTGCGTATATAATTTGTACAGATATATATGCACACCCATGTATGTTCTAACTTAGGCAATTGTCTCTGAAATTCTTACATGAACTGTCCGTTGACTTGTTCCCTGGAAGCTGATTTTTCTTTTAAAGTTGAAGCTTTTCTAGGAGATACAGTAAAATGAGATTATGGTTAGGTTTCCACTAAGTAATCTATATGGATTGACTATTGCTGAAGGCATTTTTATTTCCTGAACAAAAGAAATGTGACTTTCTCTGCTTGGGTTTATTACTTTTAAATTAATGTGACTAGTGTAAGTCAGATAGGCTTAGTATGCCAAGTATAGTGGAGCTACTTAATACTTTGATGAAATGTACTGGAGAAAGTGGCAACAAGGCATTTTACAAAAGTAATCATACTGCTGAAACCACCAAAAGTCTGTGTTGTCTTTTGGTTAGGCTTTGATTTTTATGAACAGAAGAGATGTTCTGGTCTTCAGAGACGGCTACCACTTATTTAGGAAAATACATATGTGATCTGATGGGGGGTCTCTATTTCAGCTGGTTTTTTTTTTTTTTTTTTTTTTTTTTTTTTCCTGGCCCCCTCAGAGATTCTCTGCAACTTGCTATCAGTCCTTCTAGTAACTTTGCAAGTTCAAGGAGCAATAAGCTCTTTAATCTCTCTAATCTTTTAAAGAAAGAGGCAGCATCCACATAATTACATATTTGGATAAAAAAATTACGCTTTTCACAATAAAAATGCTTTTGGGATTTGTTCTCATTAAATTAGGCTTAAACATTTGGAGTTGGAGTTTCTGTGGAACAGCCTACCACAGGGGGGTTGGAGGAGGTCAGGTCTGAGCAGCAGCTCTGTTGTGCAGATGTTTATTTCAGCTGGAGGCTACTGGCCAGGTTTAGCAGTACAGGACATGACTGGGGGCAGTGGGCACTGGAGGGGCTGCTGGGGACTGAATTACACTGACTCTCACCACTTTTTTCTGCTGGGCTGCTGTACAACAACAGAAATGCCGCAACAAGGGCGGGAAGGAAGGTGCTGCCCATCTGGGTGTATGCTTGACTAGGGGAGGAAAGCAGGTAGTGAAAGAAGAAAAAAGACTTGAGGGAAGGGAGCAGTGGAAATAAACATTAATAAAAAGCTGAAAGATGTTAATCTTGTCTTTCTCACGGAACTGTGAGAAAAAGCAGCAATGATTTCACAAAAACCTTTGTTAGTCAAAAGTGCTATTTTTTTCTCCTTCCTGTTCATTTAGTGTGATAACCTTATCCAAAGTAGCAGATTTTGATGAAAATTATGATTTAATAATCTTTGGCTCACCTATTAATTTTCCTGTAATGGAAATAAACTATCAGATTCCTGCTACTGCAGGGCTTTTAAGCCCTCTACAACTAAAAGAAAAAGTGAACTTTTCCCCGGTCTAAACAGTTTTATGGGGATGGCTGTTAGCCAAGGAGTAGATGAACGAAGCAGTGACTTACTAAGAATTGTTTTTACTAGTAATCCTTTTATAGGTACATTTTGACAGTGGTCTGATTGAACAGAATTATGTAGTTGCATCAAAAACGTTTCAGACACAGACTTCCTGGTCTGGGGAGGGTTTGGTGTTCGGAGGAATCCACATCTCCTCACTTTTGAACTGTGATCTGTTTGTGTTGTGATTTTATTTTATTTTATTTTATTTTATTTTATTTTATTTTATTTTATTTTATTTAATTTTATTTTTTAATTGTGACCTGTAATTCTGGCACTTGACAGGGGCAAAAGACGTGCTTCTTTCCATAGTTAGTAGAGGTCTAACTTTTTTGAAAAGTGTCTTGTAGCAAAACAGTAGCACTTATTTGATTAAAATGTAAGTCAAAACTGATTAAAGCATTTCATCCATATCTGTCTTCAAATTAGAAGATGCAAGGAAATGTAAACCTGACTTTTCTCACCAGCTTGTGATAGCACTTAATCAAACTTCTAAAGAACACAGTCAAACTTTATTGCTACCATTTCTTATAAGCTTTCTTAAATAGTTCTTTGGAGAAGGAATTTTAGGAGTAGCAAGATGAACTCAGCTGTAGTGTTGTTTTAAAGGGGAAGAGGTTTTCCATGATTATTCTCTCTTCTTATTTTGCTTTTTTTTTTTTTTTCCTGACAGGGTCTTTTGCACTATAAATGAAGTCCTTTGTTTGAGAACAATTTGCTTTTTGCTTTAGAGAAGTGACAAGATTTAACCTCCAGTTCCATTGAGGGGAGAAAGAATTAATAGAGATTTTACTGAAAACACAGAACAACTAAAAAATATGCCAGTTTTAGGCAAACACTAAACAAAACCATCAATTATCCATTAGTGGCTTTACCAGAAAACCATGTTTTCTCTTTGCATACACTATGTATATATGTTTGTCTGTATTGGCCTTAAATGATCTAAGCAGGCCACCAACTGATTGTAGAATCCTTCACAGTGAATTCTAAAGGCTGCAAAAGAGCCACAGCTTGCAATATTATTGGATGCTTTATCGAGGCTTGTAGTAAGTGTCGCTTGGCTCTTTGGTGATGTCTTGTTCCTCCTCTTCAGCTGGCTTACTTCAGAGATTATAGGCTTCAATTTATTTTCAATGCTGTGATATATGATCACTTATCTTCTCATTTTTACATGTTTAAATTTTGCCTTTTCCTTCCAAGTACACTCCACTGCTTGTGACATCTGACTGCTTTTCATTCTCTCTTTATGTTGGTCATATTGCTATCCACTGTGCCGCTTGGCTGCTCTATTTAAATACAACTTTTAGAAAAGGTCCATTGTAGATACTCAAGATCAGAAGATGTAGATACTGTTCTGATCTTTGTTTTACTGCATTTTTAAGTAATTTACAATAAATGTAGTTGTCTGCAAGCCTAGGCTACTGATACCTCACTTCTGTATTGAAATGCTGCTTCTTTACCTTCTTGTATCAAGTGTTTGGACAGAAAAGGGATGTTTTCCTCTGTGCAACCTTCCTTTTGGGTGGGGAACTCTAACAGGAGTAGTTGCACAATGTGATTTAACAGTTTTTATTCTTACTTTGGGAGTGTGAGGATGTGAGTAGAGAGCAAATGAGAGCCTGCTGTGGTGGGCTCTGAGCTTCTGTTCCCCAAAGTTCATATGACAGCAGAGGGAGCCTTGATTCGCACACCTGAATTACAGGCATACATTTCAATTATGCTGATACCAATTACAAGGGAATTTTTCCCTGGCACAAGCGTTTTGGGACTGTTAGGGAGTTGTGGCTGGCAGTACACATCAGCCACCAAATATTGAGCCTTCTAGCTTGCAGACTTAATTACAAATCCATGGTTTACTTTTGCAATCTGTTGTGCTCAACAGTGCTGGGACTGGTGATAAGTCTATCAGTTTTTACTAGGTCACTAACACATCACCAGCATTAAATTCTAAATGGCAACTTCTGTGTACACTGCCCGGGCTATCTCTGATAAAACATTAATCATTTCAAGGTTCCATTCAAACCCATTGATAGAAATTGCAAAATGTAATTTAGCTTTGAGAATAGAATTAATGTTTTCTAATAGCTCTAACCTATTCTGTGATTTATTGGTTCCACTGCTTGAGGGTTTTCATAATCTAAATTGGTGATTACAGATGATACACAACATTGTGTATCATAAATAGGAATTATGTGTCTGGTGAAAATGATAATGGGTTTTTTGCACCTTGTGTGTATATTAGTACATTCAGTAGTATATTAAAGCCTATTTTAGAATTGGAAGATAATTTTACCCACATATAGGTCTTCCCATCTTGTTCAGTCAGTGAATCTGCTGCTGTTTACTTGTTCTCCTCCAATTTGATAAATATGTGTTGCATCAGAACATCATAAAATTAAAGGTGTAACTGTGGAATCTTGTTTTCTATGATATGCTCCTCTTCTTTAAAATATTCTTCTTAATTTTTGCTTGTTTTTGAGGAGGCAATTAAAAATATAATACTGTTTAAGATTCCTGAGGAAATTTTAGCCCAATGCTTGATTGGTGATGAATGTATTTACTGGTTATATCTGTGAGGATTATTTTTGCATAGCCAAGTCCACCACTGGATGATCTTAGTAAATCCAAAAATGGGAAATGTGAAGCAAACGTCTTTGTGGACAATGGAAGTTTTATATACTTTCATTAAAGATTTAACATGTGCTGTTATTTTTCTTTGCCGACCCAAATTTCCAGCCTGCAGTGCCGATGGCCGGTGTTGAGCTGCTCTTTCTCTCATCATGGGATTGGTGGGCTCTACAGTCTTTGTCTGCAACCAGTGGTTTTGAAAGGCTGTTTGTAGAAATTGAAAGTATCTTGTCATAAAGCAAAATCATAGAATCAAAGGATGGTTTGGGCTGGAAAGAACTTTCAAAGATCATCTAGTCTAGCTCCTAGCCCTGGGCAGGGACATCTAGACCAGGTTGCTCAAAGCCCCATTAAACCTGACATAGAACACTTTCAGAAATGGAGCATCCACAACTTCTCTGTTGCCCCAAAGATGAGATATTCATAAGTTGTCTGAAAGTAAGTGTGATACCTACAGGAAGTTACCTGGAGCAACTGGCTTATACTAGTGATCTGTAAATTCTTCCCTTAAACATTTACTTTAAATTTTATGAAGAATAGGTTAGAATACCCCAAATATTGCTTGCTTTTCCTTTTGTTCTTTATAATGTGAAGATATGCAGCAAAAGTTAATGTCAAATTTAAGTTAAATTAATGATGTAGTGATTTTTTGATAGAAATAAATTATATTTTTAAACAAGGTATTTCTTATCAAACAGTGCAAATCCATGTGTATTTCTTATTTATTGGCCATACATCTAATTATAGAGAAACTTGCTTTAGACAAGACTTTCAATGAAACAAGGAAGTCATTTATTACATTCCTCTTAGAATTTGTAAAGCACTCAGCTTTCATGGTGATGACCATTTATTATTATTTTTATTACATAAATACTTAGTTAAAGAGAAATGAGTGCCAGCACTGAATTAAATAAAACCCCAAATTGATCAATAACTCCATTTAGTTGAGAATTTCTTTAGAAAATACAGTGGTATTAATCAGGAGAGAACACTTCAAGTATAAAATTTGATTTTCTTAGTGGAAAATCAGTTTGCTTTATCAAAATCCCAAGGTCTCTTTCCCCCTTTCTCTCCCCCTCATACAATTCTTCTACTTCAGTAAAGCTAAATCAGATTTGTCTGAAGCAGTAATTGGTGATTATCTCCTAACTGCAAGACATAGTTGAGCCTCTTTGGTTAATCCTGTCTTCCCTGCCATCTACAGTGAGTCACTGCACGGCAGGGAAGAGAGAGGACTACCTTGTGATTTCATTTTTCCTGCGAGGTGTAATTATGTCCAAGAGCTCTGCAAATTGTGGAGAGAAGGGCAATTGGACCTCACCAAAGAGATGGGAAATGGTTGGGGTGGAGAATGGGTTCCTGCCGCAGTATAAGGTTTTGTGGCGTGCAGGAAGGATCTCAGGTTGTGTTCACAGAAGATGCTGAGTTGGAAGGGTCCCTCAAGGATCACAGAGTCCAACTTCTGGCCCTGCAGAGCTCCATCCCCAAGAGACACACCATGTGCCCAAGAGTGTTGTCCAAGCACTTCGTGAACTCAGTGTGGAAAAGTAAAAACCATTGTGAAAAAGTTTTTATAGTTTTTCAAGTTTTCTTGTGTACTCTTGCATGATCTGTTCATTATTTGGACTAATGAAGTGTTACGAAATGAAATTTGCCTAATGGAAAAAAATCTCTATTTTATTCTACACAGAAATTAAAAATGAGAAGTGAGGATTATTTATACTTAGTCAATTTTCTATATTCTATTAAAAGCCTGGGCTTTGCTTCACACTTGAGGAAGGATTTATCTGCACTAAAGCATCATTATTATTATTGTTGTTATTAACAACAGTCTAATAAAAGTTATCTATCACTTCAAGTCCTGACTAGCTTGTTTTATTGATGCACCTTAACATCACTTTGTCGAAGATAACAGAGTTTCTGTAGAAGTAAGTCTCTTCTGAGAGATGTGGAGAACCTTTCAAGTGACCCCTGTTGGAGCCAAAGGGTGATTTATAATTTTATTAGCAAAGTTTTCTCTTCTAGACAGCTTCATTAGATATTTTATGGGAAAAGAAGTGTTTTAGAAGTCCAGCCATCAGTTTGTTCTTTCACATTTATATCCCAGAAAACCTGACTGTACCCTTAGTGCCTCGTTCTTCTTGGCTCCTTGGCTGGAGTCCCTGTTGCTATCAGAACAATCCTGTGTTGTATGGGGAAAAGCAAAATAGTAAAGAGATTGCAATTTCATACTTTATGAATTCATTATGCATCCTCTCTCTCTAGTCTGTGTCGCTTTCAATTTTGGAGAGCAGATCAATATGATAACTTACATATCAATCTCTAGGTAATGTTGCATAAAACTAATAACTGTAAAGGAACTTTTTCATAAATTGCTGATATTTATGCTTTGTGCTCTTTTAAAGCATTTTTTACAGTATTTGATATGCACTTTAGTGATACTGTGGTGGAAGGAAGATTTTTTCATATAAGTCTTTGATATATAATTTTGTTAGTGCAAGTGTGTGTATATATATTTCTTCCAGAGCTTCCCGTTTTCAATTTACCATACATTTGAAATTATGTTTTCTTATTCTTACATCAGCAGAATGCTTTGTTGTCTTACGTATTGCTGTAGAAAATATACTGAAAATCTCTGCTACCTGGTAAAAATTTATTAGTTGTTCCAAAAAAGCATCTTCACAGTATTAGGACTGTATCTTGTATGTGTGTAATACAGTAAACTGAATTTTCAGGGCGTGAGCAAATCTTGTGTATGCAAAATCCATTTTTAGCTACTTTGTCTCTAAATCCTGTCTCTTAAAATGTTAGTTGAGCAGAAGCAAAGCCTCTAAAAAAGCTGTTGCACAACATCTGTGATTTTAACAAATCTCCTGCTTCTTGTGTTTGGTGCATTGCCTGAGAATGTCTGGGCTGCAGCCAGGCTCGAAGGCTCAGTCTGCAGGGTCAATATGGAGACACTCACATCATTAAGGATAAGTTAAACAGAAAACACTTGAGGGAGGTTGTGGGGAAAATAAGTTGCTTAATTTTTATTAGCATTTTACAACTAAGTAACTTCATATGGATCTCTCCTTCTCCCCTCTTCTTGAGATCATGTAGTTAAACATGGGATATGCTTGACATCCCTGGTGAGTCCCTTCCAACTCAGAGTATTCAGTGAGAAACTCTTAAGTGCAAGCAACTGCCCAGTCCTTGTAGGGGAAGGTGTAGCACTGTGAGCACCGACTGTGCTGAGATTCTCTGAGTAGTTCTTGCGCCTTGTCAGCTCTGGTCAACCCTGTCGGAGAATTAAAGATCCCAATTGCCTCCAACACTGTAACAAGAAGGAACTTGCTGTGAGAGAAGCCACACCATCAGGAGCCTGTGATAAATGCAGAAGAGAGGAATTTGCAACAGAAAGGCTCTAATTTCAAGCCTGACAATAGGTGAGGTTTGGTTTGCACATCCTGGTTAATACATCTGGACAAAGATTCCCCACTGTGACAAATTGGGAAAGAAAGCAACTGTTTGTACACGTATCACATCAAGTAATGGGAGTGGCGTCTATGCTCTGTGAGAACCTGGAACTTGGACTGTATAAAGGTGGTACCCCTGGAAGAACAATGCTGGGACCGCCACCGCTGAGAAGCCCAGGGTGAAAGAGGGACCAGCTGGATGGTGCTGGATCCGTGGGTGGTGGTATCTTTCTACTAAATCTCTTCTCTTTTTCTTCCCTTCTGGCTCCTCCTTCTCCCCCTTTCCCTCCGCTTTCCTATTCCTTTCTCTCTCTCTGCCTCACATTTACTGTTAATTAGAAGTTGTGCTATTGACTTTGGCTCTTGGTCTTGTTTGCACCATAAATCAGGCAGAGGCATCTCTCAATAATCGAGTTGCAGCAGCACCATGGTGTTCTGGCATAGGAATGAAAATTAACCTACGTGTCCTTAATTGTTATATTTTCCTCTTGGTCTTCGAGCTTTCTGTACTTGGCAGTAAGATATCAAATTCCTTTTCAGAAAGTGCTGAAACTACTGATGGTGTGTAGTTTGTTTTCTTTTTGTCCTGGACAAATTACAGTAGTAGAGAGGAGGCTGTAAGTTAGCTAAAGTCAAATGCAGAGATTTTGTCTTTAAAAGACAAAATATTGATAATTTATACATCTTTTTTAGGCCATGTAGTTAGGTTTTTCTTCTGATTTCTAGTAAGCAGGAAACTGTCAAAGCTTGCTTTATTTTCTGGAAAAATGTTCACTTTCTTGTGAGACATTTTTAGTGCCTTAAGCAGTATAATTACTGCTCTTCTAAAGAATAGGGTTTTGTTTTGTTGAATTGCTAATTGAGTAGTTTTACTGAGAATTGGTATGTGCATTTTCCTCCCATCCCCCTAATGACTGTAAAAAGACACATGGGGTTTTCCTCCCTCCTTACATATTTCTAATGTATTAGACAAAATTCAGATTGGGTGGCCAAGGAAAAGTAGGCAAATTTCTGACCTGTTACTCTATCTTGTAGTTCCTGCAAGTCTGTCAAAATGCAATTTCTGAAAATGAGTAACAATTATGTAACTTCAAGCTACATTTTGGGGCAGAATACCAGCATGCTACTTTCAGCATTTGCATTTTCAATACTCTTGTGTGATGGTGTATGATGAACCTGGCTGGTGAGGGCAGAGCAACTAATTTCCTGCTGATGTGGATTGGCTTTTCAGAAGCGGTAACAGGATTAAAATAAATTCTGTGGTTAGGAAATGTTGCCATCTCTAGTTGTGTGCTTGCAGATTTTGAGAATGTATATGTTCATGGATATTATGTGCTGTATATGAAAGAAATAATTACCTGATTTGGTTGTTTGAAATCTGAATTCTCATTTCATAGATAATTACTGAAGACACAATTATATTTAATTGTTTGAATTTTCAGTTTAATAAGTATTTTTGTAATTGCGGCTTCTTTTTGTTCCATTCAGAATTCAATGAGCGATGAGATTTTTCTTTTTTTGGATAGTCATTAGTATTCACAGCTCTATCAGACTGCAGTTCAAACTCTTCACTTGTTTTTGTCACAGAAGATGATGGAGCAAGGTTGCTTAGAAACACTGAGCCACACTCGCAATGGGAGATATCAATCTGTTCTGTGTATTCACCTGCACATGCAGGGCAGAAAATTGAGTTTTTCTGCAGATTATGTTAATTCATTGCAAGTTTGTTTTATCTGTAGTATGCTTAAATATAGATAGACATTTTGCTTCATTAGATATAGTGAGAAAATGTACACTTACCACTTACTGACTTTCTTGAAGTAATTTCAAAGTACGAGAGTTCTAATTTGCTTGCATGGCTTCCAAAAAGAAAGTGTTACTATTCTTGGCTGAATTAATCAACTTGTCTTTTATTGACAAGTTGCATAAATTGGAGATTATTTAATGATCTATTTAAAACAATTTTTAATAAGTCCCCAGCTTTAGTCTTCAGTTCAAGAAAATATGTCTGCTTGACTACCAACAGCAATTACATTTTTCCCTAATCTAGTGGAACTCTTGATCTTTGTAAGACCGGCCTAAAAATAAACCAAGTCACTCAAGTTATACAATTTTTGATCTTTTCAGCTATGAGTAACTTTGCCTATTTTTAGACCAGCTGTAATTGTACACTAATGTGCTGGAAAAGATAAATGTAGCTTTTAATCACTCTAACTTCTAAGCATTTCAATTATTACACTTATTAAATATGCTGAAAATGCATCTATTTCCTCCTGTGAGTCTGGAATAGACTTTAGTATATTTTCAAGGGGCTTAAAAATTTTGTATCACTGAGCTCTTGCGTCTCTCTTTAACACAAAAGCTGTTGTATGCGACCCTGCTTTATTTTCCTTACCTTGTGCTGAACTCATCCTCTTTACATCTCAAGAGCAAGAAATCAGGTTAAAAGTTACAACAGTGCTTCTGTAAAGCTAGAAAATTCTTGTGGGTAGTTCATACAGTAACACGATAGAAAATTAACAGTATAACTGTAGTGGTGCCAGTGTACTAACAGATTAATGAAATGACAAGTGTGAATAAGCAGGAAATAATTTAATTATCAGTTTAGTTTCACTAAGATTTTAATAAAATAAGAATCAAGTAATATAATTTATGAAAGCAAGTTACATGTTGCTAATAATTGAATTATTCTGATGCCCTTAGACTTAGATATTTTTAAACTGGATCCTTGTCTGAATTTTTTCTATGCTTAAAGTTATTGAGTCTGACTTTTCATATAAAAGATAGACTCTAGTAATAAACCCAATACAATCCCTAAAACAAAGCAGTAATTAATTATGACATACATCCTTTGGAGTTGTTACTGGAAAATGTTTGGCAAACTTTTTTTTTTTTTTTTTTAATTATGAACACAGTGTAGTTTAAGGAGGAAATATCTTTAGTACTTTTTGGTGCCACCATTGTCTCCTATAACTTCTTTTTTAATCAGGTGTGGGTCACAAGAAAACAAGATCCCAGAACTATGGTCTTTGTCTTTTTACAATTCTGTTTTTTCCCCACATTGTACTGTCACAGTCTTTTTTATATTTTTGTGTTAAACAGTACTTCACTTTGTATAACATTGTTATATTCTTTTTAATTTGACTTTGCATTGATTTCCTAGTCTGTGCAGTTGGTTTCCTTTCTTCCTGTTGGTGCAGCAGGTGGCTCTATGTTTGAACACGGCTATGGATGAGGTGTGCAGATATCTGGGCAATTTTCAGTCCTGTGGTTTCTTATTAGGAAATAATATTTTGAAAATACATGTTTATAATGGTACAAAGTGAAAACACTATCAAGTCAGCCGAGTAACTTAGTACTGGTAAGGAGCCAAATCTTTCCTGAAAGTAACACCATGGAGGTGAGGTTTCAGGAGAGCAGGTAAGGTGTATTCGTGTGTTAAGAATGGATGAACCTATTACTGTGGCAGAGTAAAATGTGCATTCTTCATTACACTTTTCAGGTTGTTCAGACTGTGTATGAAAATGATCCAGGATTAAAACCATCCATGTCAGTAGTTGCTAATACAACTTCACTACAAAGTTGTGCTCTGAATGAGATCCCTGCAGAAAATACAAAACCTCCTACACGTATTAATAACAGAAATTCTCAGGGGAGAATATGTAGATTGGGTAAGGCAAACCTGAGGAAACAGAGCCAAAAATATTCTCAAGAGTAAAATCAAGAGGGAAGCACATTGAATATTCTCATTTTCTTCTGAGTTTCTCTCTGTTTCTTTCTCCTGGCTCTGTGATGTGTCCTGCCATTTCCCTACTGCAGGAGCCACCAGCACTTTGTAAGAATAAGTGTGCCCAAGCTTCTGTCTGCTGCCTTCAGGCTGCAGGGCAGAGTGTGTCTTTATACAGTGTTTGCTATGAGCTGTTAGCATCACTTTAGAGCATTTGACACCAGGTTATGCAGTATTGCAGGTTGATTGGGTGGTAGGGGAAGGATGGGATTGACATGTTGTATTGATGAAAATGGAGTTGGATATTACTACAGACTCTTCTTGTTTATTTGTTAGTGAAGATGCAGATAAAGCTGCAGAAGGAGTGATGACTGCTGTTCTCACCTCCCTTTACTCACCCTAATGATTATTTGAATTCATATTTCATAGCTCTAGGGTAGGTATCTTTTTCACCTCTTCTGACCTCCCTTACTGCTGACCCTCAAAAACCCCAGAAACACCCCGACAAAAAAGCAACGACTACAAAAAAACCCAAGCAAAACCAAATAAACAAACAATCCCTTTAAGATGCTGAACACCAGGCACAGAATTCAGTTTTTGGTATGATAGTGGGTGATAATGGAGTTGCAGGAGTATTTTTAATATACTTGAACAAGATTTTGTTATCCATTTGGTTCTTCTTGGTCTTAGGTTCAAAATGTTAATACTTAGTTGTGGTTGTATGTTAATGTTTGTGGATGTGTGTTTGTAGCTTCTCATGACTGGAATGCTCACGTATAGCAAAGGCAAAATTTAATTCTAATTGCTGCCTTCTCAACATGTTTAGTGAAGATAATTTGGCGGCTTTTCCTTGTACTAAGATCAGAGGGTAGGAATTTTTAGAGTCATTGTTTCTGTGAGTTCCTCTGGGAGGTGGGTGGTGGATGGTACATGGGTAAGAGTTCTGTCTGTATTTCAGGAATGAGAAGGATCCATTGGTGAGAGCTCAAACACACTGCAGAAGAAAATAGGTGTACAGAAACTCTTTCTCATGCTAAAGGGTAGAAATTAAGGAAATCCATATTTAAGGTGGAAAGATTTTAAGGTCTGAAATAAATTTTAAAATGAGAAGGCAGCATTATAATGTTGAAGTTGAAGTGGATTTAATTTTTTAGGCAGTGATAGTCCTTGTCTTGATCCCCCCCAAGTCTTGTATTTGTGCTAGAGAACCTCCCATTATCATAGGCACAGTAAGAGTATCATGTTTTTCATTTTCTCTAATGCACAAGTTAATTCACAAATGGACCTTGTTTAAATGACCTAATTTGGTGTCATTATCAGTCAATATATCAGTTGAAAGTGGCTTGTGTTTTGCTGATATTTGGGAGCTTTTATTAAAATAAAGGCCGCTGCCTCTACGCAAAACACATACATCCTTTATTGCCAAAGGATTTAATTCACTTTGTGTTTTGTGACATTTTACTTTTTTTTTTGAGGAAAACCAATTATTTTTCTAAAACAATGCATTGTTGCTGTTTTTTTCAAAGTTAGAGTGATTTTTTTTTTTTTTTTTTTTTTAATCCTACTTGTTTAGGACAGGGCTAAACCTATAAAATTTGCTGAAAATTTCCTTGACATACAGAAAGGAATAGTAACTTGCACATTTTTCCCCGTATGCATTTTTCATTACAAGAAAGATTTATGATTGTAATATGACCCTGTGAATTGAGCCACTTTCTGCAGAGCGTTGTTTCAGCACCTAAAGCACCAGGAATTATTGGAATGCATGTTTTGCATTTTGATTTCCATCCTATAATGTTGACGTTTAGTTTCTCTTCATTTTTGTCATTTTTGCCTTTCTTTGTGCTTAATGGGTATCAGTGTTGCTTTTTCTTCATATTGATAATAGCTTTCAGTAACTTCTGTCTTTGTTCACTGGGAGAGATAAATAGTTTAAATCTTGATTAAATGCCATGTTAGATGTTGAATTATTATTAATAAACCCCTGCTCTAAAATCACGCATAAATCTGAGTGTATTCTTTATGTTCCTCTAGAACTGCTGACTGTATTCAGTATGCACTTCTGGTGCAGCTTTGATTTCAGCGTGAAATGGGAAACATTGTGAGAAAAGGGAATATTGATTTTTCTTCTAGCTAAGCAATGGTTTTCCAGGTGACAGAGCTCAATAATATTATAGTGGTTATTGGAGTATTTAACATATGCCTTTTTAGTGAAGTGATTCTGAACAGTAATGTCCTAAATCTTAATTAAACCAATATTTTGAGGGCAGTTGGATAGAACATACATTTGAAAATGTAAATGTCAGGTATATTGTACCAAGGCTTATCTTTTAAATACTGTGAGGTTACTGCTCAGATGAGGCTGCTGGGAATAATAACAGTTGTTCAGCCTTTTCTTTTTCTGTTGCTGTGTAATTGGATCATGATGTTTGTCCATTTGATAACTACTGTAAAGTGTAAATTAGAGTAAGTTGGAGGTGGATGTAAGAACGTGTTATTTAAATTTTTAATTACTGAGTTGGAGTAGGTGCTCCGTGGGAGGTCACTCTGCGGGCCTCTCCCAGAAGCCTTGTCAGAAAATTCCACTTAATGAGAAAAATGCTGAAAGAGATGTGTCTTGAATGGCAAAGAGAGCTAAGTCATTTAAAGGAATGAAATGTTCCCTGCTCCCTTTAAAGCAGGTGAGAAACTGGCAGTGTGTAATGCAGGCATGGTTTGTGTTCTTTATATACACTTCATATTTTGAGATATCCTGACTTTGTGCTCTGTGTGTGTGTGCAGGGAATCAGTTTCAGTGGGTAGTGATGCATTCATGGCCTGTTTGGGAAGCCCTTTATAGATTTACTTTGGTGGGTTACAGTTTCAATATTGATCTAAAGCCCTTGCAAATAAAAATAAAATAAATGATAATAGGATCTCATTAACCTTGTTGATTTATACATGTTAAAAGCTCTGAAGTGCTCTCTGCAAGGTCTTTAGCTTCCAGCTCTTTCTCCCTTCCCTCATCTCCAAATAGGCACCAGTGCCATGTAAGGTGGAGTTAACTGTATCAGTACAATGCAGACATGTTTCTCTATAGCTTGAAATATTGTGATAATTTAGGAAGAATAATATGTTTTTAGGTTGCATGTTTCTGCTTCTATTAAATAACAAGGACAGTTCTGAGTTTTAAAAATTGATAAGGACAGTGATTCATGCTAGTGACTGTAGGGACAATTTACTACTATTTTCAGAAATGTTTTCAGATTGGATAAGAATATGGTGATTGATATATATATATATATAAATATACTAGTGCTATCCCAATATAGTGTATCAGTATGACAGAAAAAAATATCCAGCATCTTATACACGGTCAGTTTTGTATTCCACTTGGTTTTTCCTACTTTAGTGTAGATTCTCTGAACTGTTCTTAAATGTAGAATATGAAAAATTTAAATGTCTTTGAAGTTAGCAGAAGAAAGCTACTTTTCATCTAGACATGAGCAATCAAGATAAAAAAACGGCAGCCTTTTTTTGAGGGATAAGTAAGTGGCTGTCCTGGTATCTCAGAGTTTCTGTGTTGTTTAGCAGGATGTGACCTTCCAGTTCAGTGAGCACACACTGAGGGTATCTGTAGCCCTGTTTCTTTTTTAAACTAATGCAGAGAGACTGGGGAGAAGAGCAAAAACCAAAGGCTTCTCCTTGTAAAGCTTGGTGATACCTACCTTTATTCTAGCAGAACTTGATTGATAGCATACATGTGGAGCCACGGCTGCCGAATGCCGATGCATTTCTCTTTTGGCTTTGGTGCAGATCTGACACAGTTTGGACTCTTGGAAGGTTTTTGTTCATCTGGATTAGTGAAAACTGCTGGCTGAGGGAAGCTTGTTGAATGATCAGGCAGTCTGACTGTGAACCTTTTGTTTTGGAAAATGATTAAAAAAAACAAAAAAACCCAAAAAACAAATAAAAACCACCCCGCCTTAGCTCATGAGGTTATTTGAGATCTTTCAAGAAGTTATGTTCTCTTTGTGGAAACGAATTAGCATTTCCAAGCTGGTTAAAAAGAGGAACCAACACAACTATCTTATCTCAGAAAGATTAACTGAGACCCTGGAATTTTTGGACATTTTGTGGTATTTCTTGAGTGTTCTTTATTTTTTTTTTTTTTTTTTTTTTGTAACTTAAGAGTTTCAAAAATGAATGCAGAAAGCAATATAGTTCCACATGATTGCTGTTGTATGATCATTCTTCTAAAGAAAATGCACCTAAATTTTTGCCCTTTGCTTAACCTAGGCTTTGAACATATGTCTTTTCCGTATTAAAAATGAGATTAGGATCCATTTTAAATATTTTGCATAATAAATATAACCTACTGTCCTTTAAGCACATATAGTTCCCACGCTCACAAAAAAAAAAAAAAAAAAAAAAGAATTAAGCCAATTTAATTTGTAACCAAGAGATTTTTTTTTCTTTTGTCCATCAGTATGTTTTGACCAGAGCCATCAATATTGCCATTATAAGAGCCTGTGCTTTCCATATACATGAGGCACGAGGCACTGAGAATGGAATAAGTTTGCTTATGCTCTGACAGCTCTGTGATTTGTAATCTGCTTTGCCGTCTTCTGGTTAACAGAACATCCCCTCCTAAGCAAGATGCCCATTGATATCTTGCTCCTTCACATGCACTTTGCACTGATAATGTAGATCTGCGGAGGAAATACTTCCACACAGATGTTACATGAAAGACATGTAGGAAAAGTAACCTTTAAATCTGATTGATGTGTTGCTGTCCCTTATGAAGCACAGGCCCCAGCTCTTGACCTTTTTTGCATGCCAGGAACTACCTCTGCCAGGTGTCCTATTGAACTTAAGTGAAATTTCTGGGCATGTAAAATTCTGTGTGCCCGCATACATTGAAAGTTTGTGCTTACTCTATTGTGTGAGTCACAATTTGTATGGCTGAGTCTTCTGAAGAGGGAGTTATTGCAGATTTTGAGCTGAACCTTGGGTTCTGAAAAGCTAATATTCCCACTAGAACTGAAATACGAAAGACATGTCTTGTGTAGCTTGTTGCTGCTTGCAGCGGTGGTGGGCTTTGTTATCTAGGAGCTCTTTTAACACTTAACCTTGGTAACTGAAGGCAAGAAATAGTATTGCTGCATTCTCCCAACAAAAACCTGTTTTTTTTGTAATTACCTTTGCAGACCCTTCTCGCCCGTATCTGTGACAAGTTAATGCCCTGAGGAGTCCAGCTATTGCCGTCTCTGGGGTAGAAGGGGGGTGCCTGCCCTGAAAGGTTGCAGGGGGCAAGGAAAGGACAGCCTGTGGAGGGTGTGGGTTCTTATTTATCTCTGTCAGTGTGAAAGGGCAGAGGTTTTGAGCTGCAAATGGAGAGCTGGAAGAAGTCAGGAGAAACAGCAGAGAATTCTGCTAGGTATATCTTTCTTGGATTTATTTTTTCTCATTTGCAGTTTTTACTTCTCTTAAACAGTACTGAGAATACTGGACTTGTATTTCTTGAAATCTCACAAAGTTTGTTGCCTCTTTAAATTACAGTACTTTACTTTTGGTCTTAATACATTTGCTCTCTAGGGAGATTCTGAGAGTAAAGAGCTAGTAATGCTGAAACTCACATGTCTGTTGATATGTGAGGGTTAAATCTCCTGGCTCGAAATTTGTAAGACCGTAATCTGTTACAAGGAGTTTGAGAAACATGATTCAGAGTTAGCTACTAAAGAAAATTCAGACTTGAGGTGGAAAGAGTATTCATCCCTTCTGCGTTCTGCATGGACTGTGGCAATGTAAGCGCTGAGTCTGCACTTGGGTCACAACAGCCCTCCCTCGTGCGTCACCTCAGGCCTGGGGAAGAGAGGCTGCAAAGCTGCCTGTGGAAAATGGCCTGGGGGTGCTCCTCGGCTGTTTGCTGAACGTGAGCCAGCAGTGTGGCCAAAAAGGCCAGTGGCATTCTGGCTTGTATAAAAAATGGTGTGATCAGCAGGAGCAGACCAGTGACTGTCTCTCTATAGTCAGCACTGGTGAGGCCACACTGGTGTGTCCAGCTTTGGGCCCTGCACTGTAAGGAGGACATTGAGGTGCTGGAGCATGTCCAGAGAAGGGCAGCCAAGCTGGTAAAGGGTCTGGAGAGTAATTCCTACAGGAGGAGCTGAGGGAGCTGGAGGTGTTTAGCCTGGAGAAAAGGAAGCTCACTGGTGACTATCACACTCTGCAGTTCTCTGAAAGGAGGTTGTAGCCAGGTGGGGGTTGGCCTCTTCTCCCAGGCAACCAGCGACAGGGCAAGAGGAAATGGCTTCAAACTGCGATAGAAAATGTTCAGGTTGGACCTCAGGGTGAATTTTTTCACTGAAAGAGTTGGAATCGGCTGCCCGGGGGGTGGTGGAGTCACCATCCCTGGAAATGGTCAAGATACAACTGGATGTGGCATTTAGAGCTAGTTTAGTTGACAAGGTGGTGTTCACTCTTAAGTTTGGACTCAATGATCTTGGAAGTCTTTTCCAGTCTTAATGATTCTATGAATTAACATAAAAAATTGGTCTCAGTCCATGAGTTGTTGGGCCATATGCCCTGATGTTGGCATTACGTCCTATCTATAAATATTCTTGTCTCGGCTTTACATGGGATTTAACTGGGAGATGTTTGGTCAGTGTTTTGTTGGCATTCAAATGTGGAAACCAGCCAGTTCAAGTAAAACATGGGATGTTTGGTAGGGCAGACTAGAAACGAGCCAAGTCTTGTGTCTGATGGCAACAGCAAGGCAGTTGTTTTAGCTGCCATTCACTGGTGATTTTGCTGAAAAAATAGTGTTTCCACATCAGTTAGGGTCTTTGGGAGATGCCTGTCTTTGGTAAGCTTGTCCTCTTGCTTTCTGTCTGGTATTCATTTTGTAGTTATGTGAGGGTATATTACTAGAAAAAGTGGTTTTTATTTTTCAGGCAGAGTGCTACAATTTGGGATAACTCTGTCCTTCAGTCAGTCTTCATCTCTGGTACTGTTCTTGTCCAGACAAATGCCTGACTTACTTGTGTCTTACTCCTCTGAAGAGAAACCAGAGCGGTATGTTCCAACTCACAAAAACTACCTCCATTCTGAATTAGTCTGTTTCCCGAGTACTCTTCAGACTCGTACTGTGAGTGTCCCAGGAGTGCAACGTAGGCTGGGGCTGGTGCCGACGGCTCTTTGTTACCTACAGCACATATTAACTGTATTTTATGTATAAAAACATCTTTGCATACATATGGCCAACAGAACAGTTTATTTCTGAAAGACAGCTTAGCTGCTACTGCTGCTTGCTGATTCTGACCTAGGAAGTCTTCTTGGGGACCAAATTAGTGGGGTTTTGAGCTTGTTTGTTCCTATGACATCATTTATACAGACTGTGGGCTTCATTATAATGCCAAGTATGAAACTGGATCTTGTGAAGAATTATTTTTGAACAGCTAATTATAACATTATAAGTAAAAAAAACATTCTGTATTCATTTTCAGCAGACTCTTCTTTAAAGTTTCACATCAGTTAAATTTAATTTTATACTCCTATCAGCCCTGGTAGTAGATACTTTCTTCAACTATGTTATTGCAATTTCTGAAAAAAAATCTTGGGTTTTTGTTTTCCCTGTTCATATGATGTTCATATTAAGATGATGATGTTAGGCAATTTTTCAACTCTTTATGCAGTCTCTCTGCTGTATGTGAACTGAAGAACTGTCTTGGAGACACGTTTTGCTTTCTTTTGGTAAAAATGTCCTAAATTTTCCTCACAGATCTTAAAAGAGGCCTTATAATTTTTTTTTTCTCAAATACCTTTTTGTTAACCTTCTTAAAGGGTTCATTGCTTGAAATCAGTAGAGAATAAAATATATTGATTTGGAGATAATGACTCAAATTCTTCTGTAGTTTTTTCAGGATGCGTTTTGTACATATCTTATAAATTTTGAATTCTGCGAGCGTGGAGAGCAGCTTGAAGATGGAAATGGTTGCACAGGATTAGGAATGCAGGGACCAAATTTCTGACATACTGGGGCAGGTGGTGTTTTTCAAATTGTGGTTTTAGGATTGTGAAATATGATGTCCCTGTTGAATAAAATGCAGGACTGGAATTGAAGAATGTAGGTTTCTGTTCTGTGTTTTACAGATTTCTGAAGTCGCTTGCATGGGCATTTAGACTCTTAATAACCTGTTACAGGCACTTTAAAACATTGGCTTGCCTTGGAATGCTAAGTAATATAATTTGGACATTTATGTGGAGATGCAAACATACTATCAAATAATTTTCTATTAAAGCTTATCTGTCCAAGAGAGTAGGTAGCTGAAACAGATACCTTGATAGTTTCACAGTCTCTGCCCTAGGGTTCTGTCCATAGCAATCCATGTCTGAATCCCATTAGTACTGAGGTGAAACTGAGGAGTTACACTGGTGTGACAGCAGTTCCAGTTATTGAGGAGAAAATACAATTGTTTTTGTGGTTTCTTCGTTTCTAAGCTGAGCTGCAATGGATTCTGCCAGGATTTGCCATGTTAGGTTATTCATTGGAAAGAAGAAAACTAGACCTTTTTTTTTTTTTTTTTTTTTTTAATTATTAAACATGGTGATGCAAACACAAATTTGTAAGGCCTATCTATTCAAGTATTTTGTCACTGCCTTTTAGAACATTTTTTCACTTTCTTTGATTTGCAGAGTCCTTTGGAGTGTGCTAGTGAAAATACAGACTTCCTGGCAGTGAAGACTTCCTGGCACATTAACACTTTTTGATTTTCAAAATTTGTTTTTACGGGCTAAGGAGTGCTTCACAGACCACCAGGTGTTCCAGACCTGGAGGTGAAAACTCGTTGTTTTTATGTTTTTTCTTGAGTACTTCAATGCTTCTATGGTTTTGCTAAAGCAAAAAATGTCTGAAATTTTGCTATAGGGAGACTGGAGTATATGAAAAGAGAAAAATAAGGTTCCATCTTAGTATGTTTTCATGAGGTGATCAGTATACACATGTATGTCAAGTCCAAGGGTTTTAAAAAGTGTTTGATATCAGTATTGAAAAGGTCATAATACAGCAGTGTGCAAACATGTGGCTAATCATGTGGTCATGCCAAAATGTATTGCTGAAAATTTCCAAGTACTGGATTTATTATTACAGAAGGTGGACTTAAAATGAACTCAGAAAGATGCCTTACGGGAGGAAGCCAAATGCACGAGGACTTTCAGAAGTACAGGAGGAAGCTAGTCTTGTGCCACACACACCAAGTCTTGTTCTCAAAAATGTTGTATTCTTTTGACTTTTATTTTGTACATTATTGACAGAGAACATAGAATGGAATTTATTGATGGAAAAACTAAAACCAAAAATTCACTGTAGCATTTTTCATGAATATATGCCAGTGCTTGATGTTTGTTTTCCTTCAATTTTTGACTAAAAAAGAATAAGTCTGGCATTAAGATTTGAATTTACCTAGTAAAATGTTAGTAGTATGTAATGAAAGTCCTATTTTCATCTTTTTGGCACCCTAAAAAGGTGCATGTTTTACATGAAAGTGGTATCAGAGTAACTAAAGATTTTTATTTCAACATTTATTCCAGGAATATGATTAGGATATAAAAAATAGCTGGTAGGGAGAATGATAACGGAAGAGCAAATCAAGGTATCATATTTAATGCTTTACATGTAACATGTTCTAAACAATTTATTTTCTTGAATGCCCCTCAAGTCAATTTGCCAGCTTTAGCTAGCAAACCCACTGAGAGGTTAGCAGGCTCTGTGGACCTCATCATGTTTGGTTCTTCTTGTTGGTTTCAGTTTTAACTTAAGCCCTAAAAATCTTTTGAAGGTCTCTTGAACAGTGGATTGATACAGCCTGTGTCTCGGGAAGTGTAATGTGAATTATGTTCTGTCGTCTTGCCTAGGCTAAGGATAAGTGGATGCTACTTTTCTTTGGATGTGAAGGTTCTGGATGTTTTCCATCACCCTTGCACCTGGTGGCATATTTGTAGTTTAGCAATTGTGGATTTCAGCCTTTGTTTTACAGCCCTCAGAATATTTTTCTTCTTTGTAGAGAAACCAAAAAAATACTGGTTTAATAAAAACATTTTCAATAATTAGACACAGTAATGCATGTCCTTCTACTGTGATATTAATGATACATAACCCCCACTGAATTTGTCAGCCCCAGTCAACCATAAAGATAAACTGAGGAGCTATGATTTTTAGCAGAACGTTTTGAAATATGAGCAAACTGGAAAAAAAAAAAAAAAAAAAAATTACTGCTATTACAAATCATACTTCTCTGCAGAGTTGGTATAAAACTGTACTTTAATATAGAAAATCACATTTTGGATCATATGGAACATTTCTAAATGGTATCTGCATCTGTTGTGTTTTTCTGCTAGCAACACTTACTTCAGAAGTGCTTTTTTGTTGCTCATGTGTGTACTTTTAGTTCCGTAAGTGAGCAAGGTCAAATCTTACTGCTGTTCTGGGAGCAATTTTTTCAAAAAATTGTTCATCTGCATATTTTGGTGGATGGGTAAGAAGGTCTATTAAAGTATAGAATAATAATTTAAATTATAGTGCAGTTCTTCTGTTAGGTGCTGTAGGAAGCATATCCTTATGGTAAAAGGTACCCATTAAGTATTTTGGGAGACTGTATCATTCCTTTGTTGCGCCCTTTCCTTTCATAGCAATGCTGTGTTGGTACTATATAATGAGCAGCAATCCTCTACTTCTCCCCCTTGTGCTAAACTGAAATAAAACATTAACCTGTGGAGGTTTTATTGCTGTATTATTCCTGTTACTTCAGACTCCATTAGAAGCGTCAAGCAATAACCAGGCAATGGTACATGCAAAGACTTCTGCCAAGGGTTTGAACACTAAAAATCTTGCTTTGAAGTTGCTGTAGTTACATGTTTTCCATAAATGGAGACCAACAGACTTAAAAACTTCAGAGAAAAACTTCTCTGGATGGCTGAAGCTATTGCTCACCTAATGCCTCCAGGCATTACTGAATTCTGATTTTGCACCCACATTGGAAGGTGTCTGGACCATTTTCCCTCCTGTCACGGTATGCTGAAGCCACCTGCCTATGTATTGCAGCCTGTCCCTCCTGTTAAATGGTGAGTTTGAAGACAATTGCCCTTCTCCAAATTTGTCTCTCCCCGTTGTACTTCACAGCATGAACAGGACTCATTTGTGGTCCTGACAGTTTTGTGGATGTGCAGTCTGTTTCCTGCTTGGGGTTTAATTCCTGTAGGACCCTGAGATGAAGGAGCCCTGGCTAATCCAGTAGCTGCAAGAGACATCGTAGTTGTTTTGTTGAGTGGAGTGAACAGATAGTGACCCTGTGCTAATGCGTCACTTCCAGAGGCCTCATATTTATGCAACTTATTAAAATTAAAATCACATATATGTTAGTAGAAGACTGATGAGGGAAGGATTGATGTGTTCGGAAGTCTGTCTTTTCAAAGAATATTTGTATTAGCCTATTAAGTACTTTACTTTTCTCTGTAAATGTTGTTTCTATGAATTTACATGAACTGAACACTCTGAAGCTATGGAGTGCTTTTCCTGGTTTCTTGGGTTTGTCTGCAAGCCTTTGTATCAACTCTTAACGTTTGTCAGTGCAAAATCGATTTACTTTTAGGGGAAATCAGCTGGGCTAGAGGTAAGCAAGTGGGAGAAAAGTTTAATTTGGTGAGCTTTGATGAATACTGTATTGCTGTTTATGGCCTGAAGCAAACATCATTCAACTTAATAAGACTCATTCAAGTGTATCGAGTGGGATGTGGTTGTTTCCTGTTTTGTTCTTTTAGAGACACACAGAGTTCAATGTGTCAAATTATATCTAAATTAAAGGCAACAGTCCTTGGAAAAAAAAAGGTATCTTTTTCTTTGGACTTTCAAACATTTCATGGTTATCTTGCATTCATCTCCTTTTCATTTGCCTTTTGTATAAAATACTGCTTTCACTCTGGATTTCTTGGCAATTTTCTGTTATTAAATCACTACACTGAGATTAAAATCAATTCTTTAACTGAAAGATATATTTAGGTGACACTTGTTTTGTATTTTAATGCAGCCTATATTTTAAGATGAAAAAACAGTTGCTTTTTACTATATTAAAAATGTCTGGTAATGCTTGAGTTGGTGATGGGTAGGGGTATTACCAATAGGCAAATAACATTTCAGCAGATACAGGAGTATCTGTGAATTGTGAAATGAAATACTTTCTTTTTAACAAAATGACTAGACTTATTATTTCTTGGAAGAGGCAGTAATAAAAAGGGGAGACAAAATGTATTCATAATATACAAAAGTTGTCTCTTATAGAAACATAGCTATCTTTGATTGTGTATCACAATCAGTACATCAGATTCCTGTTTTCAGACTCTTTATTCATACCATTTTATCTGACAGCTGAAATAATTCAACTAGGAAGGATGAATATATACAGATGGACTATTTGACTACGCTGCACCAATGGAATTTCTATCTGGCTTGCTTGAAGGGCCATACTGAAAGTTTTTTCAGCATGTGTTTTGAGATTCCTGACTGCCTATCTGTGACAACAGTACAGTATACCTAGAACAATAGGAGATTTGAAAAAGTCCCTTGGTTTTGGTTATCTCACACTTCTTAAAGACAAAAAAAGGCCAAACAAAAACCTGTGGAAAAAAGTGGACTCTGTTAAAATGCCCAATTCAGTGAAAGATACTGTAACAACTGAACAAAACCAATATTCTTTTAGAAATTTGGAAATAGCTGGTTTTTTTGATATTTCCCTTGTAAAAAATGCAGGGGGCTTCTCCATGCATGCAGGTATTCCTGGTCATTTCTTGCCTTTGAACACGTTTGCTCTGAAGCAGGATGGCAGCATAGATTCTTGCTAACTTAAGCCGTGAAGTGGAAACAATAGAATAAAACCAAAAGCAAATGATTTTTCTAGAGCTAGCGTGTCACACAAAGAGCCATTCACAAACTCCTGTTGAGCTTTAAGTAGACTCCTGTGTCAGATCTGAGCACTAAAGAGCTTGCCTATAGATGAAGGCTCATCAGTTTGCTCCAAGTAAATGAAGCTGTTTGTATGTATTATTACTTCAGGACTGAAATATCCAATTGTTTTGTTGGGGAAAGGGAGGGCAGAAATTGCATGCTCCAAATCAAGAGATTCTAGGGGATGAAATAGAGAGTGAGTTTGTTCTCAGGGTATTTTTTTTGCTTATCTGAAGCATTATTTGCTACAAATCGAGCAGACTTTGTTGCAATTTATAACCGTATTTTTACGTTTTGTTATTTCTATTTTGCCCTTTTCTATCCTTTCTCTCTCATTTGAAAGTGTTTCCTGTAATAAAGAAGCAACCTGACACACTGGCTTTATGCACTTGATGGAAACTAATGATATAATGATATATGCAAGACGTATTTCTTCAGTGTCACGGAAATGTGGAATAAAATTAGAATGACTTTTTTTTACTTTGATTGTCACTCCTGCTCAGTGTCACTGCTCTTAGTGGCATTGGCAAAACCTGTAGCAAGGTACATGTTGCTACTAGCAGGGTTGGAAATAAGTAGATTGTAGGGAGTAAGACTACTTGGATCTTGGAGGAAAAAATAGCAAGGAAGTTTTGGGGGATGGTGAAGTTGAAGACCTGTGCTCATTCCCCATACCTGGAAGATAAGCAGTGACGAGGAAAGTACTGAAACCCTTGAAGGTCACTGTCTACCACATCCATGTCTCTTGTGCCAGTACAGAGAGACAAGAACTAAAGAAAGAGAACACAATGGTTTTTTCCAGGCTACTACCTTAATGAAATTGTTTTGGGGAGTGGCAGGGTAGAAACAGATTACTGTTAACATTTACCCTCATGTTACTCACCTGTATTGAAAACCCCATCCTGTAAATGTCAGAAATTTATTTAGGCCTTTCTGTTCAGACCTGTAGTAATGTTTGCCCTAAACAGACATAGGTTTTCACTTGCTACACGGCTTTCAGTGTGACTATTGTTTTTATGGAGACTATTTTACAGCAAAGCTAGCAGGATTATTTTACTACTGAATCTTCATTTTTAAGGATTTCATGGGTCCACTTTTCAGTTCAGGTTTTCAAAACTGCTTAATATGTGGACCTTCATAGTCTGGTTTTCCATCTGTTTAACCCTCTACACAATTAGGTATTTCCTGAAAGGATAAGTACATGGCATTTAGCTCTCTGGCCTTTGTTTTGCTATCTGAGGAATATTTTCCTTAGTGTTTCAGAAAGGAAAGGCTACGTAAGAGGCGTGTTAACTCAGAAAATCAAACTTTAAGCTCAGGCAAGCTCTGCTTCCTCACAGGGGAGTCATACGTGTTTGTGTCCTCCAGGTGACTGGTGAAGAAGAGCCTTGCCCCAGGGTCTCCTGTGCTAGGTGCCTTTTGAATCCCCTCATCCTGGGAGCTGCAGAAGGGAGCTGTTGCTGCAAGGAGTGTACAATGCTGTCAGCTCCTTCCCTGCAAATCCTGTTTTTGTTGTCAGTGCGATGCCAATCTTGCTCTGAAGTAGCTCCAGGTCTCCTGCAGCCTCCGTGCACCCCTGGGAGCTGTGTAGGCTGGCACGGTGTGTGCTCCACGTCCATGCAGGCTGGCATTCCAGGCCCTCTCCAGGCAGGGTGGTCACACTGGTCCTGCAAGTAGAGCCTGGAAGGACACGCTGGGTGCTCTTCCCGCCAAAGGGCCGAGGGCTTTGGAGAAATGCTAATGGCATCGTTCCTTGCAGAGCTTTCTGAAGCTTGGACACCTCTTTGAAACCAAACTTTCTGGCGTTTCAGATGGGGAACTTAGCGGTGCTGATTAATTTACTTCACCATTAGACAGAGTCCATTAATCACCTCCTTGTCCTTAGGGCATGAGTGGGACGCTGCCAGGCATGGGGACCTCTTCTCAGCTGTAGGTGCAGTCTGGTGTTGTCTGGGGATCACCATCGGCGCAGAGGCTAGTCTTTGATACAAACCTCATCCCCTGCTATTTTTAATTAGATCTAGTTTAAAGTATAATATTCTTCTAGTGGGAGAGACGAAAGAGGATATTTTATTAGGTTACAGTAGAAAAGTGCCGTCTATCATGCTGCTCTGCTAAAATAGAATTATCAAATTTTTAATGTTCCAGTGTCTGGCTTGTCTTCTGAAACATGGTATAGTTTTATAGACCTTGTTCTTGATTGTGTGGAGACTGTGTTTGGGTGGAATGAGCACTCTTTATAAATATGAGATAGATTTAAAACAATTCCATTTATTAATTGTGTATTTGTATATTTGGGGTCACCCTGTTTATAGACTGGGCCAGTGATGCCTTACTCATCTTGGTTTTTGTTTATCATGTGTAAGGTTTGGGGAAAAAACAGCAATTGTAACTGGTTGTGAAAATGATTATGGTGTCTTTGCACTCAATTCTACATTTTACTCCGCTTTCCCTCAGTTTGCTTTCGTGCAGTGGCACTGTTTGTAATGGCAACCTCTTTAGGGGCTGGGTGTTGCATTGCTAGGTTCTTAAGCTGTCCCTCTTTGCTGTCCCAAGAAGCCAAGAGTGGAGGAGGCTGGTGAGCCTTGAGCATGCTGGCCCCATGTGAGAAGTGTTTGACTTTGTTTGGGGAGTCAAGGAGGTCTGGAAATAAGTGTCCTCATTTCCTCCTCTAGGGCTTTAGGACCCAGCACTGTTGTGTGCTGATTCCTGAACAACAGGTGCATAAGGTAGAAGCAAAACTATTGTGTCTAATTGTCCTAGAAACTTGTCTTGAACTAAGTATTTCAGAAATGCTTCTAGGGCTTCTTGAAGAACATCTTTGTTTCTTAAAGAACTAACTGCATTTTTAACATTATTATTAATATGCTATTTCTAGGTAGTGTTGGGAAAATATTGTTAACATCATTACTTGTGAGCTTCTGAGGTCTAGGGTATGTTTCTTTAATTTAATTTGGATTTTCCTGATTTGGCTCATTAAAACCCCTGAGAGAGACTTACATCAAAATTAATTATATCAATGGTTGAATTGCTTAAGGAACTCAGAGAAGTCAGTTTTGAATAGGTTTGTAAGATGCTGGTTAAATAGTGTGCTTGGATTTCATAAAATGAGATGATATAAACCCTGTGGATTCTCATCCAAGATGGCTTTAGTAGAAGTAATGACCTCTGACAAGGACCATAGAAATAACTACTGCACATATATTTTATAGTGGTTTTTTTTTTTCCTTCTTTTTTTCCTTAAAATTTAATTACAAAGTATTGGAAATTGTTAAAAAAAAAAGGCAAAAAAGCAGATATTGTGATAAAAAGGTATACACAAGTAGCCTTCTGTGGAAAGTGTTTTTGTGAAAAGAAAAGAAAACAAATGTACTGGAACGAGTAGTGATATTTTGCCTTACTATGAAACAACTTCATAAAACCTAATTCAAGTTCTATACCTGATTTTTTTTTTTTTTTTCCTTTTGTTCCTCCTGCAGCCCCTTTGGTTACTTTTAGAGCACAGTCCTTGTACATTTTTCACTTAAATAACCATAAAGCTGTAAGTTTGGGTTTTGGATTTCTATTCCTCTCCTCTCCTTTTTGTGGCAATGTAGACCTATAAAAATATGAATTCTAATATATAAGATGAAGTACCTGGTTTGAAATGCATGATACAATTACAGTTCCAGAACTTCTGGCTCTTATAGAAAGATTCCTAATCATGTCATAGAAAGTGAACACGTAAACCTTATTTGCAAAGTACTTTGATATATTTAAATGGTTTTGAAATCTTATTTAGTTTTTTTTTTTTTTTTTTTTTTTTTTTTCCCCAGAAAGGGCATAAAATACAATATAATATGATTTAAAAGAATGAAAAACAGAATTACTTAGAAAACAGAACATAATAGTGTTCTGGTCCTGTTGTTTTATTTTACTGTAAACAGTTAAGGGCTAGAAAAACTATTTATCACTTTGCAGATGAGAAGAAAATACTTGATGATCCTACCATTTTGTGAGTGCAAAACTTATTTTCATAAAAGGAACTGTGTCCCTTCCACTGAATGTGCCTTGAAGTGCAGAGAAACCCATCAATGTGGCGTAAATAGCACTAAATCCCAGAGCCTAGGTTTAGTTAATTTTCAAAATATTTATATAAAATACTTGTATTATAAATGTATATTTAATTTTGGCTTAAAGAACCTAAGCAGAAAGACCATATGTGTGATTTAGGATGTCCTTGAGCTGCAGGTCACAAGAGAACGGAGACAGGAAATGTTTTTGCTTTGTTCTTACGGCATCTGCTGTTGAAGGTTGTTAGAAGCAGAATCCTGGGATGGGTGGATCCAGGACATCAATGTGTTTGGTGGGTGTTTGGTTTTTTTTGTGTGTGTGTTGTGTGGGTTTTAAAAGCTTATTTAGTAAATGCCTGATTTTCTAGAAACGTTTGAGAATTGCTTTTCCATGTGGACTTGTCTTTAATACACATAGAAGGTATCAGTGGACTTATCTGCTCAAGTGTCAAAATGGTCTGCTGCTGAATACTAGTACACAGTTAATTTGTTTTAATGCCATTTTTATGTGCGTGCTATCAGGGGTGTGATTTCATGATCAGACACTATGGATCCCTCCGGACGGCTCTGGGAAGTAAGGATGCTCAGAGGAGCCCAGTGAAGACAAGTGTCCCTTTGGCAGCTGCTGACTGCAGCACGAGTGCTGGGGGCTGCCTGCCTCCTCCCTTGAGATTGGCCTCAAAGAAGACTGGATGTGTCTTTAAAATTGTAATAAGTACAATTTTCAGCTCAGTTCTTATCTCACTAGTGTACTGGGAGAGATGACATCTCACTGATTCTCGCTTTGCGGTTTTTACCACCACTCCAGTGTGCAGGAAAAATAATCTGCCTTTCTTCACTGTTGCTCCATTGTTCTATAGTTTTCAATTATTATGCAGAGTAGATTGTGCTGTCTAATTATAGGTGAGCCTAGTTAAAGTAGGCACTCTCTGTATAGGGAACATTTCAGCCGTGGTGTTTGTTGATGGCTTGTTTTAAAAATGCTGCAGGAAAGAGGTTTGAAAGGGGAATGCTTTCATTTAGTGCTTCTGGGTTTATCTGTCATATCACAAATCTTGCTGTGAATTTACTGTGCACTGAAATGACATTACCTGGTTGATTTAGTGTGTATAATTTAACATTTTGAGGTAATATTAATGTTTTTCAATAATTGCTCTCTCATTTATCAGTATTTTGATTAATAAAAATTAATATCCTGCATCTTCCTAATGGAATAATTAGGATATTTCAATACAGCAGAAAGAAATCCAGCTCAAACCTATTTCAACAAGAAGATAACCTAATTTTCCCACAAAAACCTATAAAAGTCGGGGAAATATTTTTCCTTCCCATTTCCATTTCTAGCTTGTCTTCTGAACATCAGGCTAATAACTTCTTGCCATGTTCAGAATATTTCACTTGAGTTCTGACAGTAATAACCATGTTTTATTTGGCTGTCAGGGGCCCTGTAAGATGGAAAGATAATGTGTTCATTCTCTGTCCAGTGGGAAGAAAATACATTGACTGTCTAAAATAATATGAGAAGAATGAGAGCTAGTTAAGTTGATTTTAGGAAAAATAAAAGCAATATATATATTTTCAGTGGTACATTGCAAGCTGTTGGTTAGATGGACATGGGTAATTTCTTGAGGTTTCTGTAAAACCAAAAGAAACACGGCCATGTCTCTTTGTGAGCACAGACTTGTTCTGCAGGTGCCATCACTCTGAGATGCTCCCCTCTTTCCTGTACTTTGAGGTTTGAACATTTTCTTATACGTGTGATAGGAGATTCAAACTACTGAAAAGTCTGCAGTGAAATATAGCATTTAACAGGGAAATACAATTCCTGGGATATCTGGTTTAGCAAAACTGACTCGAGGAGTTCTGTTCCAAGGGATGTGGCTACATCTCCTTAGTGGTCACAGCACTGTAGTAGTAAGGCAGATGTGTCCTTCTCAGAAGTTGCTGAGTTGTGGCGCACAGAGAATACAGTCTGTGTTTGCTTACTCTGATTTTAATTTTATTTGCTTGTTGTCCAGTAGCTGAAAGTCAGAATATGTTTCTGATTTCTTGCATGGTGGCAGTGGTGTCAGGAAAGGAACTGCTGCCCATATATATATATATCTATATATATCTATATATATCTTTCCTTTGTCACTCTGAGCTGCCTGAGCTGCCTGAATCTGTTCTCCACCTCAGTCACGTAATCAGTCTAATTCTGTAGACTGTAAGCCTTTAATGTAAAATAACTTGTGCATTTGATTTTAAAGTGCTTGAAAAGATTCATATTTCACAAGGACACCGTAGGTGGATCATTAATAATGGACAGACAAGTCTGGAATCCTAAATCTAAAGAGACACCTGCTTTTGCAGTCCCTTGTGTCTCCCAAAGCTGCAGTGGTGGCAGCTCTGCCCTAGTTAAGATAACAGATTCTTTCTTGGATGATTGTCACAGTGTAAGTGGGTGGGTATTCCACTAAGGAAGGCAGAGCTATACTTGGTTGCATTACTGGGTGGTATCTACAATGACCTTCAGACAAAACTTGAGCTGTGTTCCTTATAAGTGCTTATGAGGGGCAATTTCAGCCTGGAGTTGTGTGGGGCTCAGTGGCTAAAAATCAAGCCATCACTTTATTTTCTGCTTGCAGACAATTTTGGGGAAACTGAGGCAGGCAGCCCCTTATTATTTTCAGCTCTCGTCTAGACAGCGTGTCATTCCTGAGGGTTAGCACTAGGACCTGCAGGCAGTCAGTGATTATGGTTACATATGTCATGTAGGTGGCTTTGGGGATTATGAGTACCTTTAACAGGAATTTTTTCTAACTCACTTTCAGTGTTTTAATTAAAATGATGCTGTAGCTTTCCATGGTCCTCTGTGTGGCACCAATGAACACTTGACTGATTGCCTGTCTGACTAATTCAGCTGGACACTTGTCAAAATTATCTAAGATATTTTCATATATACAAGAGTAAAGATGTGTGACCATCCAAATTTTTGTCTCTAACCAATGTATTTTTTTACCTAAGCACAGTCAACTCTTTTTAGTTTGCTGAGTCAAAGATGTGAAAATGACCTATCACGTAATTTTGATGCAGTTTGAAATATTCCTTCAAAATAAAAATCAGATCATGGAATGGGTGGTGGTATGAGCACTTTGTAACCTTTTGTTTCTTGCTTTCAGGTTAGGGTTAAAACATAAGCCTTGGTCTGGAGAGCAACTGGTGAGCGCTGTATTAACAGCCATGTCAGTCTCATAAACTACATTTTTGTAGCCTTTTAGTCAGTTGTTCCTTGATTTAAGCCATGTGGTTAAGGTGATGCACAGCATGCAAAACTACTATAGTTGTTGCTCTTTGAACATAGTTTCTGTAGATTTATCCTTAAATCTTGTAAATGATGTTTGGTGGCAGTTCTCATACTTGTTAATATCTAATAGTTTGATAATTGGAAGTACAGCTCTTAAGTGGAATTATACAATATTCTTTTTTATAATTATTATTTCCTTCACTCTCATATGTCTTTGCAATTGAGAAACACAGGTGGGCACTTATGTTTCTTAATTTTAGGCATTGGAATTGTGCTAAAGTTAAACTGGTATCCTCCTGCTACTGCTAGTGGAAGACAGCTACACACTCCAGAGAGCCATTCAGCATCAGGCACACTGAATTCCTGGTGGTATGCAGAAAATAGTTTCTCAAAACAAGAATCTAAGGTTGATGTCTGAAATTATGCAACACTTCTCCAGGAAAAAGTATTACTGAAGTAAAATTTTTTAATGGTTTAATATTAAGGTCAGTTTTCAAAATTAAATGTGCTGCATGACAGGATCTAAATAGAATGAGCTGAGTGTGTAGGAGACTGTTTGGTGCCCAGGTTGTAGAAGGTGTGTCTGGCTACTGAATAGGTGCCAAGCCATGTAGTACCTGGTGCTCCTTGCTGGTAGGTGTTCTGCTAGCAGCCCTGCAGAATGCCAGACTTGGGGTATCAGAAAAACATCTTCCAGATTATATGTGCAAAATCAGCGCTATGGGTTTAGCTGGCATTGGTGTTTGGGTTCTGGCAGGAGTGACTGAGGTGCCTCAGGGAGGCAGTATAGCCTGAATATAGTTACAACTTGTACCTTTAATGCATCTTTTAGTTTGTAACCACCAGTATTGGTGCCTACTGCAGGTAAATTACTTAACACAGAATGTAAAATTCATGCATAGTCTCCATTTTCTTATTTGATGAATTAGACCCGAACAAAGAGGTGTGAAGAGGAGCATACAGGGGCTCTCTAAGCAACAGAAGCCCGTGGTTGTAACGGGTAGCCCTCCTCTTTCTCCAGCTGTGGTGCCTCTGCAGACGCTGATGTTGGCCAGCTCTCCTTACACTGTTTTAGAAGTGTGCAGATGCTTCTGGAATCAGTGCACAGATCTCTGCACAGTGGAATTGTGTGAATGTCCTGCCCTGCCCTGGGCAGTCAGGAAGGTCCTCTCTGGCTAAGACCAAGCCAACAACTGTGGCCTGTTGGCATGCATATTTTCTCTGACCAGAAGTTACCTGGTAGGCTCTGTACTGCCCACTGGCTCCATGCTGCATGGCCCTTCTCCAGGAGAGTTGCCCCATCCTTAGGATCAGGGGTTATGGTGGAAGGGGTTGCAGTTCTGGATTTTTAACCAACCAATTACCAGGTTTTGGGGCGTACAGCAGACAGATGATATGTTGATCTGAAATTTTTCATTCCAAAGTTGGTCCCTGGTCTTAAATAATTTTTTTTTTTTTTTTTTTTTTTTTTTTAAACCAAAGGAGTCAGAAAATGACAGATGAACCAATCTTTCCAAAGACTTATTTAGGGGTTAGAGGAAGGAGAAGGTAGAATCATCCCTTCAGGTTTTACCACCAAATGCCTTTTGCCAGCACTGAAACTTGTACTGGTTCCTTGTCTGACTGTGCTCTGCAGGGAAACCTTGAAAGAGGAATTTAGGAGGCTGGTCTCTGTCAGCTCAGTTTGAACTGTTTCTACATGACAGACCTGTGTGCAAGATATACTGGACTTTGAGTGAACTTCTTAGAAAAACAAACCCCGTTCCTAGTCTGATGTTATAAAGTAAAAAAATTGGGTCGAATGTGTGTTTCTGATGAGAATTAATCACAGCTTGAGTGCCTTAGTTGAATGATTTTATAAAGTTATGTAGGCACAGGGTTTTTTGTTGGTTTTTGGTTTGGGATTTTTTTTCATTCTGTATTACTAGATTTCTAGGATCAAAGTGAACATGGTGAAAAGGCAAACATGCTGTTAAATCAGTATAGTTTTATTTTACAGGATTTAGAAACGGTTCTAACAGTTCAAATTCAAGGCTTTCTCACAGGAAGTGTTTGCTGGAAGGTGAATGGAAAAGTACATTGGATCAGCAAAGTGTGAATTAGATTCCAGTGTATTTCCAATGCAATATTCAGAGTAGCCTATATTGAACTCTTCATTGCTTTTGCTCACAACACTCAAAAGTTTTTTTGGAGGGGCTTGGTGAGTGATCCAAGCTGTTCTGTGCTTTTGAAAGCTGAGCATGCTTTGCATTTCTTCACCCACCTTTGTGGTTTTCCACTCCTGTGCAGTCAGCTGAGGAGGAGCAACCTCCTCCTTACACAAACATTACACATGCACTTCTGGGCTGGGCATGTACCATGGTCCCTGTTTTGGGAAACACGGAGTGTCAAGGTGCATTGTGTGAATCCAGAATGCAGGACCTGCACCCAGAAGACATGACACGTGCAGTATTCTTGCTTAAAAGAGCCGTGTAAAACACTGAATTGAGTTCTTAGAAACACTTGCCCTCTTGAACACCTGGTCCTTCAGCTCTGCAGTGATTCACACTGGGGCCACAGTTTCTTCTCCAAGTTGTTAGGAGTAGGTTCACCTGCTGGTCCATGACTGTAGGTATTTGGATACTTAAGAAAGTTCCTTGACTCATGAGTTTTAGGGATGGGAGTGGAGTGAAATGAGCATGTAAATAGCTCCAAGTGGAGCTAAAGTTTACTTGTGGGAAGGATTGTTGGAAAACCAAAATGCTGATGCTCAGTTGTTTTCTCAAAGGCTACTTCACATACCAAAGCCTTGATTGGATCCTCCTGGCATTTTCAGAATACAATTTGCTAAATTAGAACTGAAGAATATAGCTGGTAACAGGACCAAAATAAATTCATAAACAAAACTTTCTTTGTGCAAGGCAACAGATAAAGAATGAACAGAAATAATGTATAAAGATTGCAGCTTTCTGGCAATGATGGGAGAGTAAGGGGGATTAGGCATGGTACTGCTACTAAGGGCAGAATTAAGTGGCTTTGGAAGAAGCGACGGTCGTGCCTGTTCCTTGGGACACTTTACTTCCTGTGTATGTGCTGGCTCTGAGATCCATCACTGTTATCTATTCTCTGCTGGTAGCATGTGTGAACAGGAATCATGTGCTTTAATTCCAGCACTGCATCCGCTGTGCATTCCTTCTGAGCTGGTCCTGAGACCTCCTCTCCTGTATCCCACGTTGTGTCTTCCCTTTGCATTGGCGTAACTGCCTGTGCTGCTGCCTCCTGCTCCCACTCTGAAGGCCCTTGTTGCCTTTTAATGCTGCCAATATACATGCTTCCAGGGAAAAAAATGCATTACCTGTCCACTGGCTGGTGCAGGGAGCCATGATACAGCTGTATTTTATATGAATGCTTACACGATTCTTTCCCTTACATAAATACACTTACGTTTATTCTTCACTCACCTTTGAGAAGCATCAATGCATCTGAGATCACAAAATATCTGTATTGGACAATGCTAAACTAACTGTGCCAAAATAAAAAAGACATGCTCCAGTGTAACTTCTCTTCCCTCTCTAGTTTGTTTGCTTTTTTTCCTTCTCTTTTCCTCCTATCTCTTCATGATGTCTGAATGTGAAAGAATGGTGGAGACAGTCTGGATGGTGTTTGCCTTTCCCACCTCAAAAAATATCTGTAGCAGAACATCCAAAATAGATGTTTAGTAGGCATAAGAAGTGAATCCATCTTTGGAGCTCTGTGTAATAACCCTAAGTTTTTCCTGTTGTTGTTACCGAGGTTAGTATTGAAATACAATTGTGGTTGGCAGCGTGTGAGGGTGGACTGGGCTGGGGGATGCGCAGCCTCTCCGCTCTTTGCCTTTTGATTTTGCTTTGCTCACTGCCAGGCTGTGGGACCATTTGTGGGAATTGGCATGTAGTGGGAGCTGCTTTTTCTTTCTGTATGATTTCTAAGGGAATTTAAAATTTCAGTTTGGATTGAGGTTTTTTTACTTGTTAGCTGGGGCAAATGCCTCTGCATGTCCTGGTACCAGCACAGTGGTCTGAAAGATTTACATTTGTTTGCATTTTAGGCAGCTGCACTAGTCCACCTCTGATGACTAATCTCCTTTTCTTCTGCATTAGTTATTTTGGTATTAAGTGTAACATGGAAATATTACATACTTGAAACTCGAGGATTTATCACTTGGAGTTTTAAGGGACTTAGCACAGATCAGGTGCTCTTGGTAAACTAACATAATTTAAAATTTTAATTTAGATCAGCTTAAGGACAAAATGCTTTATCAGTGATCTGTAAATTGTATTAGCTGCAACTCAAAATGCTAAAAAAATTCTTTTCCAGCCATTTGCCACTTCTCATAAGGAATTTGATAATGATAATGATTATGGATATGATAAGGAGATGCTTTGCCTCTGTTCATTGTACAGTCTCAATCCAGTGCTTTCAAATATGTGTGCCTAAAGTTAGAGTGTATTTCAGTACCCCGTGGTGATTTCTGAGGAAGATGTTACAGCCATTCTTTGTGTCTGAAAGTTGGATCTCTTTTAAGGGCTTTGCCTGGTCTTTACACCAGTCGGGTCAGGAGTGGTTGTCATTGTAGAAAATAAGAACATATAAGAAAATGACAGTTCCTTTCCTAGAATTATATTATTATGTTGAATAAACATATACACACGTGGGCAGGATACCTGTGGTAGTTAGCTCTTTTTCCAGGGGCTGGTCTGTGAGCTGCTGGTTTATAGTGCTGGAGCTTCACGACAAGGAAGCTTCCCTCCTCTTCCCTCCACTTCTGGCAGCCGACAATTCTGCCATTTTTCTTGCTCATCTGCTCCATCAGCTGTGCATGGCCTGCATGCTGCCTCTCTCACACTCTGTGTGCTTTGCATTTTTGCTTTATATCCCATTTTGCTCTGCGTTCTCCCCAAGACGTTTGAGGTTCCCATCTCAGGAATTCCTGCCAAGTTCTGATCTCAGCATCTGTTCCTGACATTATCCAGATGCTCTAGTTCTGGGGGCTTTAAAACCATGACTCTTCTGATTCTGTTTTTCTCTGAAACCCAAGTAACCTGAAGCACAGATACGATCATGAAAGTGTTAATCTAATTGTTAAACTATCCGGTCGTTTTGGAAAGGACACTTTTGACCACAAGAGTTTTTGCAATTGCTGGTATGTGCTGAATGTAAATTAATTCATTGTGCCTGGGATAAGGTTACTTTTGTGTAGCTGTGGCTAGATGGAGCTGTCAGAATGCGTAACACGGTTTGATTTATGTGCAAAGGCTACACGTGTTAGACTTTTCCTGGTATGTGCTATTCGTTTTACCAACTATGGGGTTCAATGGTGATACCCTTTTACTGTTTTAGCATAGGTGATATAATGTTTGGTAATTATTTTGGAAAGTAGAGAATTCATTTGGGATGCAACAATTAGGCACAGAGACTTAAATATGGTTTGCTTTCAGTGAGGGGCAACGTTATCCTAAAGCAAGGGCATTTGAAACAGTAATGAATGCATAAATATCTCTGATTAAATACGTATTTTTTTGTTTTAGTGTGGGCAAAATTCTTTTAATAAATGAATGGTCTCCAGTGAGGCAGGTAATTTAAAAGTGGTCTTGAACATGAGAAAAGGTGACCCCTAATGAAAAGTATAAAACCTATTCTCTTTAGAAGCTACACCGTCTCTCATTTTCGGTCTTTGCCTTTTAATAATAATTGCTAAGATGTTTTAATTAAAAGCAGATCTGGGAGGTATTATCTGCTTGCTCTGTTTAGTCCTTTTAAATGTTAATCACTTTTGACAGCATAATTTACCCAGCTACCTGTGTTTGCCTTATGCGGTGTATCTGCTTTGTGAGACACCAAAATACAAACTGCGCCCCAAAAAGGCTTTCTAAAAATTCATATAATTGCAAAGATTAAATGTGGCAGGAGAAATACAAAGAAAGAAGAATTAAATGAAGATTTAATGAGACAGTCAGAAAAGCTATTTCAAGATGGCTGGAGCTTCCCAAGAAATTATGCTTTTGCAAGAGGTAACCTGATTGAATTCACTTCTGTTTCTGCTGAAAGACATTTAGAGAGCAGTGGAAGGTAGGAGGCAAGATTGGAGCTAGCCTTGGAGCTTGTGGGCAGTTTCTATCAAAGGAAAAAAGGTCTTGCCTCCCCCCCCCAAGTAAATTGCAACCTTTAACTGTAAATTGCAACTTATAACTGTAAAAATTAAAGGAAACTATAAATTAATCAGAAGAATTTATTTGTGTGTAAGTTCTAAATAAATTATCTTTTGCTACATGAGTCAAACAGCTTGTTTTGTGTGATGTTTTTGAATGGAGACTTCAGCAATCAGATTCCACATACTCTTTAACCTTGTGCAAAATTTAATGAAAAACAGAGTTACTACTGAATATACTGTTTTGCCAGCTCGACAAAAGATGTTAAGTTCTGCATATTTTTGCATAATAAAGTTGAGTGTTGACAATGTAATGATCCATTTGGCACAGATAAAATCATGGATGATTTTAATAACCTTACAACAATATGTGAAGTCACTCTGAAATACAGACACTTCAACCAGGGACAGGCCTGCTGGCCTGGTATGAGGTGTCAGCTGCTTTTATAACCTTAATTTTTCCAGGAGAAGAAAGAGGAGAAATATAGGCTAGATGAGCCCTGAGGAGATGGGGAAGCGTTAGGGGACCTACAAAATGGAAGGGATCTGTTTTGAGATTTTCATTGCAGTCCTTGTCCTCAAGTTGAGGCTGATGGGTTTTGGCAAGGCTTGTGTCTCCTTCCCTAGGCTGCGCTACACTTTTATTACGTGTTGAAAAATGCATTTTATGGATATGGGGTGAGTCAAGGTAAAATGTAAGAATGATTGTCTGGTCTCAAGTTTGGTAGCTTGAAATGATTGTGCATGCAACTGTAATTTCTCTTTTGGGTATTTCTTTTGAGTGCAAGTTTTTTGTATTCATCCAGGTGATGTAGTTGCATTGGTCCCAGTTCCACAGTGATTTAGGGAATTAATTTTCAAAATTAATCCTGAAAGTAAGTCTGGAGTCTTTCAAGCTTTCACACAGAATAATTTAGGAGTATAATTCTGTCAAAAGTCTCTATTTATGTTCCTGTTTCTTTGGTTATAATGCACTACATCCCTACGTAAAGAAGGAGCACTGCAAGGTGGAGGCTTCTGCAACAAGTAGTCAAGAATCACAGACTGATGCAGAATTATTGTTAGAGTAATATCAGAGATGTGCTTTACTGGTCATTCCTGCATTTCAAAGAAAGAAAAGCACTTGACTACCAGCGAATATGTTTTTGGGATGGATGTGATGATATTAACCTGTTAGTTTCCTTCTGAGGTTCTCCCTTCTTTCTCTCTTATTTCTTCCTATGCTTTTTTTTTTTTTTTCCCCCCCCTCTGTTTGTGTTCATAAGGATTTAAGAGGACAGATTTGAAAAGTTGCCAGGTGGCTTTTAAAACCAGAGTTTCAGAAATACGTGGACATCTGATTTCTACCAGTTTTGTGGGGAGAAAATAATGGGATGCCCTTCCACAAACTTACCTGCCAAAATATTGTTGAAAAAGTGGCTCCAGATCATTTTGAAAATGGTTTTGGCATTGGGAGGCCAGGTTTTAATGAATGTCCCTGGGGCTGTGCTGCTAAGTCATTAAATGTTGTATTTTGTGGGAAGTAAAACTAGTGTGTTGTAGATAGAAATCCACCTGGATGTGGATGAACCAGGCTTTTTGAAATACATACAGAGATCACTGTAATCTTCTTAGCTGTAGAAAACCTAAAGGTGTTTGGGAAGATTCTCTCCTTTTCTGGACTATCAAATATTATCTAAGGAATGTGTTTTGCTTAAGAGCAGAGCTCCATTTTTGGCATAGCTTCACATAATGACTGAAGAGTCAACATCCTATGTCTGGGCATTGCCATGGGATGGGACAGTGTTGTCTCCATGCATCTCCTGGCATGTGTCATTTACAATCAGCCCAGTGCTGTTGGAAGCTACCTTTTATTCTTAATTTTGTAAGGATAGCCCTAACGTGAGTTAAGTTGCAGTGTTTTCATTATTGTTACATGTTCAAATAATAAAAGTGTTAGTTACGAAGGAACAAGCAGTCGTTTGCATTTAGGATATTTTAGAACCTTATTTAAGGAAGGGAGGCAAGACTTATTGTCTAATGTGCTGGTTATTTTTGTCATTATACACAAAATGAAGAATACTGTTATTGTTATCTTAAATGTTAGAGTTAAATGATTCTCTGTGGGTTGTGGTGTTTTTTTTTTTTTTTTTTTTTTTTTTTTTTTTAATCTAGATACTGAAGTTAGTTTAAAAAAGCACCATATCTCATTGTTTTTCAGACCTCTGAAAAGTTCGGGGGGTGGGGAGGGGATGTGCTATACAAAAGGCAAAAGGCACACAGTTTTACCTTTTGAGCAGACCTTGACGTTTATTTAAAATAAGCCTAATTTAATCGGTATTGTATTGCACACTGAAGATAATTTAGGCTAGTGTCAAGGACAAGTGTTATCTATTCCTTTGTTGTAGTGAGGTATTGAAATAATGAGTGGAACAGAAGGGAATCAGAAAATGTTTGAAGTTTTTCATCTGTGTCTCTAGATGGGTATTTTTAATCACATTCTCCTGGCTTTTGCATGCAAATTACACTGAACAGCACACACTATATAAAATGAAGAGCTGTATTTTACAAAGTCTATTTTCTTGAAGTTTAATAAGCTTGCAAAAATTGTTCTGTGCTTTAACTAACTAGTTACCTTTTTGTACCTCAGCTGAAATGAAAACCTTAGAATTTAACGCTGCTGTTTTGATCCTGTAGCAGAGGAATGCAAAGCCTGGTCTTTTTTTGGAGGTTTCTGAAACCATTTCTTTCTTGGTACTCAATGACTGCAGCTCCCAATGACAGATGAGACAACTGTTAAGATTTAATACATTTTTATTTCAGCAATATATCTTGCTATGTGACACCAGCCCCTCTAATAACCCAGTGTCTGGATTACTTACTGCATAGTGTCACTGCTTAACTGCTGACCTCTGTGGCAGAAATAAAATACTGAACTCCTGTACAGTCTGTGCTTTTGACTTGGAAATCTGCAGACCTGCAGAGTCATCCCATACCACAAGCTCAGCTGCATGAAGTACAGTCAGGGTATCCTTTTGAGCCTTGTCCTGTAAGAAGGCAGACTTTCATACTGTGCTCTAAAAGTGTGAAATTGTTTGGAAAGTAATACTGACAGCATCATCCTCACTCTGGTTCACATGTATTCATTTGTGCTGAGAAGTCAAAAATGGAGGAGATGAAATTGGCTTATTCACACAGTCAGATGTGCCCCAACTACTTCCCAAGCACAGCACCCTCTCTTCTGAAACCATGTTTTCTTCATGCACCACTTTAAAGCCAGGATGGATATAATTTTTTCCAGTTTCTTTTCAAAATGAGCTGAGGAGATACCGTGGTAAATCACATATTGTGGTAATTTTGCAGAGTATGTCCTTAGCTCTGAACAAGAGCACTGTTGGTACAAAAGGATTTTGGAAGAAATCTTTCCTGTATAAATTGAAGATTTAAGAAAATAACAGGGCAGCATGTACAGAAAAGTATTATATATGCTTTCAAAGGAGGAGTTGGTGAAGAAACAACCCATCAAAAAATACCATGATAAAAACCTTCTGATTGAAAAACTGTTCTGTTTAAGCAGAGATATTTTCTCCAGCTGTTCTCATAGCCCAAACAAGCATGGATTTAGGCATTTTTGTGCCTGTCATGTGGAGGGCTTGTAACTGCAAACTTCTCTCTAAGCATAATACCTTAATTTATTCTGAGAAGCATAAAAGAAAAATAAAATTGTTTAAAAGAAATTGGGATGATGTTCTGTCTTGTTGCACTCTTAACCATAGTTCTGCTTTTAGTAGGAAGCTGGGAAATGTCTTTACCCCATAATCTTTACCAAACCCGTTCTGCACTGAGATGTGTCTGCAGCATTCCTCATGTTTGGACTCCCATGGCTGACTCCATCCTCTGCGAGCTCAGGGTGCAGTGCCCACCCTTGCAGCAGGGTTTACCTTAACAGCTGGGGGTACCAGTGCTGAGGAATATGTTCACTGAGAGGGCTGGGATCAGTAGCTCCTTCCAAGGGCTTGTGGAGTGTTCCTTAGCATGGTTACAGTTAACAGCAGAAATGCAGCATTCAGAAGCACGATTTAAAGTAACAAACTGCGGCTTCCAGACCTGTTCCTGGCCAGGTGAGCATGCCCTGCTGAAGAGAAACTCACCTCCTGGCTCCTGTCCTTCTGCCCGTTCTGTCAGCTTTGTGAATTGTGGGCTGTTTTCCTGCATTTCTGAGTTGTCTGTCTGTAAGAGCTGACCAGCGTGGATGTCTGGAAGTTAGCAGCTCGTGAAGACCAAGATCCAGCCCTGGTGTTGGACTTGCCGTGTCCATGCAGTAGGTTTAGCCAGGTAAGCACGTCAGAAGGGCTTTGCAGGATCAGCTGTGTGTGCTCTGTCCGTCCTTGTGTCTGTCTGTCGGTCTGTATGCGTGGGCTGGCGGTTCAGCTTGCGGACGGTGCGTTATATGTAGAAGTTGGTGTCTGGTACAGTCGAGGCGTGAGGTCATGGAGAACCAAATGCAGCCAGCCAAGCAGACAGCTCAGTGTCAGCTACTGCTAATAGTCCTAGTAATAAATCTAACTCTGTTCAGTTATTGTCTTATTTCTTTGTCTAAGCCTTAGCCTGATTTACACCACGGAGGTCAGGTCAAGAGCAATTCAGACAGAATATACACAAATGACTTTTTTAGGGTGCCACAGTCGTGACTGATTTTAGACTGTTGCTCAGCAATAAGGGGGAGAAGAGAAAAAAATATTTTAAATGTACATAATATGAAATTAATATTTTAAATATTTTAACATTTTAAATATATTTTAAATATTTTTAATAACATTGGAACTTAGAGGATAGTACCTAAAACTGCATTTAATTCCTACTGGGAGAGGATTAGATTGCAATTTAATATTGATTCTAGAATTTCTCAGATCAAAGTGCCATGGGAAATGAATAATCTAAAGTGATGTTTTAATAAAAAGCTTGTATATTTACTTCAGAATCATTTCTTAGATTTAAAGAATCATGAAAGCAGAAAATTCTAAAACTACCTGTAAAATTAAAGTATCCTTCAAATCAATAGATGAGAATCATATCTTGCAGATATGATTTAACTTGGTGTGTTATGTTGGGCTTTGAAAGCTTTGAAAGCTTTGAAAGCAGGGGGTGCTTACTTAGTCAGCAGATTTGGGAACAACTTTCACTGAGACCTACGATGTGTTTTCCAGGCCTGGTTACTTTATCTCATGGGGTTTTGAGGGGCTGGATTATGTTCAGCACAGGTAAGTGCAGAGTCTTGCATGTGGGCTGGAATAACCCTTCTCAGCAGTATGGGCTGGGGAGCTGCTTCCCGTAGGGACAGAGCTGCTGGAAAACCTGACGAATGTGGGTCAGCAGTGCCCTCGTGGTGAAGAGGACCAGCTCCACCCTGGGTCTGTCAGCGAATCTGTAGCCAGCAGGCTCTGGGAAGTGATTAGGCTGGAGCTGAGCTGGCAGTGTGCACTCCCAGCCCCAAAGGCCAGCCATATCCTGGGCTGCAGCCAAAGGCCTGTGGGCAGCACGGCGAGGGAGGGGATTCTGCCCCTCTGCCAAATTCTGGTGAGACCCGTCTGCAGTGCTGCACCCAGCTCTGGGCTCCCAGCGCAGGAAGGGCATGGACCTGTTGGAGTGACACCACCAAGACGGTTAGAGGGATGGAGAACCTTTCCTGTGAGCAAAGGCTGAGGGAATTGGGATTGTTCAGCCTGCAGAAGAGAAGGCTACAGGGTGACCTAATTGCAGCCTTCCAGTACCTGAAGGGAATGCACAAGAAAGAGGGAGAAGGATTTTTTTACAAGGACATGCAGTTACAGGGCAAGGGGGAATGGATTCAAACTGAGAGTAGGTTTAGATTACCTATTAGGAAAAAGTTCTTTACTTTGAGGGTGGTCAGGCACTGAAGCAGGTTGCCCAGAGAAGTTGTGAATGCCCCATCCCTGGAAGTGTTCAAGGCCAGGTTGGATGGAGCTCTAGTGAAGGGTGCCCCTGCCTATAGCAGGGGGGTTGGAACTGGATGACTTTTAACCCACATCATTCTGTGATTCTGTGATTATTTCTCTCTGCTTCTGGAACATTTTGGCCTTCTCAGTACAGGGAAGACATAACAGTGATGGCCCAGCCAGAGGCTGTCAGGGTGAATTAGTGGACTGGAAGCTATCACAGGGCAAGAGGGACATTTTGGGGTGCTCTGTGACCATGTGCCTCCCTAAGGCCCAACAATCTTGAGGTAGCTGCTCTGTGTCAGGGATGGTGAAGACGGAACTGGACTTTTCTCTGAGGTGCACAGGAGTAGTGTAAGGAACAACAGACACATTGTTCAAGGGGAGTTTCAACTCAGTATGGGGAAAAGGTCCAAGAGAACCAAATGCTAGGAGAGAGCTGAGAGGTTGTGGATTGTCCGTACTTCAGGTGATTAAAAAGTACAGCTGGATGTGGCTCTGAGCAGCCTTCTCTCACTGTCCCTGGTTTGAACAAGGGCTTGGACTAGATGATCTCCAGAGGTCTCTGCCAGTTCAGATTATTCTATGATTCTGTACGAGCTTACAGTTCTGTATAATCCACTGAAAATCGAATACAAAGTATTAATATGATGGTGGAATGTGATTCTTTAAGTGTCCTTATTTTTCCAAAAGCTATAATGCAATAAAGTTATTGTGAAAAGTTCTTCCTTTGTCTTCCTTCCAGCTACTTTACTTTGAGAAGTTTTATGAAAAGTTCTGCTTTCATGGCTGAAGTGATTAATTAGGGCAGGTAATGATTTTCTTGAAATTATAGAGGCTTGTTGTTTGTGCTACAACTTATCCTAAATTGAAATGGTGCTTGCCCTTTTTCTCCTTTTAAAATGCTGGGTGATGTCTAAGTCTGTAGAGGGAATGCTCAGGTTGCACATCACATCCAGCACAGAATGACTCTTAGATGCTGCTATTTTGCTAATTGATTTTTTTTTTTTTTTGTAGTATCTGTGGGCAGTAGTGTATTATTGTAAAAATACCTATTCTATATTTTCTCTTACTAGCTCATTGAAACAGTAGTTATATTTAAATGGGTTTTTAATGAGCCATGTAGAAAAGTGAAGCTCAAGGAATAATAAGAATTTGGGTCTGCCATGGGGCTATTAAAGTCGGTTCAGTGTTCAGAAAACCTGTGAATTGATTTTGTATTTAGTTTCTTTCATTGCTAAATAATAATAGGCTACTCCCTTGCTAGAGATTTTCCTGATTTTATGTTTTCTGCCTTTTTTTTTTTTTTTTCTCTTACACTCATCTGTTCATTCACAAGCAACTTGTGTTTTGGGATGTTATAGAGCCTGAGGTGCCGTTTGCTGAAATTTGATTTACTGCTGGGCCTTATTAAGCAACTACTCCTTAGTTCTGCATTGTAACAGGGACTGAGTAATTCATAGACTGCTTTGGGTGTAAGTGGTTTTTTTTGCCAGCCCTCAAGCATTGCTAGAGAGCCGTGCTTACATTCTGTTGCAATCCCCCTCAGTTGTGCTGGTTGCAGAGGAGGTGTGTAGTCAGTTCTGTTGGTGCCTTGTGAGTTCACTGTACAGTCTTGTTTGAGATTGGAAATGCTTTTTGCTGAAGAAACAATGCCAGTAATGTTCATGTTTAAATTTTTTGCCAGCCTTCTCCGTGTCCCTTTCCCAGGGACTTGCTGCACATGTCTGAAAGCGTATGGCCGTGCCGTGAGAGAGGTTGAAATCTCCCTTATGAGCAGCCCATGGCTGTCACAGTGTGTGCAGAGACCTACACAGTAGGACTGCAGGACTGGGCTTAGCACTGGCATAGGACATAAAAGGAAATGGGTGAAGTAGCTAGTTAGGGGAAGATATTTTCACAAGGCTATTTTAGACTTTAGAGTCTCATTTTAACCATCAAAATCTATTTTCAAGAGCCATAAGTCCACTGTGAAAAGGTTCAGTTATTAAGTGTAAACTGAGAACCAGAATCTTTGACAGCACTGGTTCCTCACCAGAGGTGTGTGGTTGAGCTGCTCCATCACTTGGAGTTGTCTCAAAAGGTCTATGCTCTGTCTTCTCCTGGAGCTAGAAAAATGACATCTTGTGTGAAAGGCAGTTTTGTCCATGGATGGCCATCCTGCAGGAGAAGCTGTGTAGCATAAATGCCAGAAGACCATAGCAGCTGTGAAAGGGAAGAACACATTGGAAGTTCTATAGACCAGGAGGGGAAGTGCAGGGTTCAGCCAGGGGAAATAATAGACACTTCGGGTTGCTCAGCAGAGTAACTACTGAACAATTGACCACTGAACAGCCAGAAAAATTAGGAATGTTCTTGTGTGAAGTTATCTCCTAAATGTCCTTCTGGTGAGAGGAAACCAGATATTTAAAATGGCCTCCTAATATTTTAAAAAAGTTGAGTGATTTCAGTTTCAGTCAGCGTTAAAAAGAGTGGATGAGAAGTGTAGAGCCTCTTTGAAATCCAGAGGGTACGAAAACCAGAGGATCAGTTGCTGTGCTTCTAGCAGGAGAATGGAGCTGTAAGCCTCACTGATATTAAAATAAATTTGAAATCATTGCTGGTGCCTACACATGAGCCAGTATCAGATTCATCAATAAATATCACCAAAGAATTAGCAAATTTTGGACAAGTATTTAGGAATACACAAAATTAAAGTGATCTTTTTGACCATCTTATAATAGTGGTGGAAAAATGCAGCAGAAATTTCTAGCTTTATGAATTTCTCTGGAGTAGAAGATTTCTGGTTTTGTGGTTTCATACTGGAAGAGAGATGATCTGATCAGACCATTTGATAGTGATGAATTGGTTTATATGATATTGGTACTTAATGAAAATGTAAACAGCCATTGCTGGTGGAAATAGTTTTTTAATCCAGTTAATTAGCATTCAAGTACTTAATCTAGTCTATTAATTAAGACCGCATATGTGTTTACTAATTTTTAATTACTTTAGAATAGGAAATTGTAATAATTAATGTTGGAATGCAGACTGCTGCTGCTGTGTCAATATTAAAATAAATCAATCTTCTTGCCTTTTATTTATTTAAGTAAACATAACCTGGTTAGCATCATGTGTTGTGTTCCAGACAGAGCAATAGAGAAGCTCATCCTCTCTTTTAGAAAGAACAAGATGTTGAATTGTAATTAATTCAGTACAACCTGGTGTTATAGAGGGCTGAATGAATGCCTTCTTCCTACCCCAGATCCAAAGGTGCCTCAGCAAAACTTTGTTTTGCCATCTCAGACTGTGAAATAATTTCTTTATAAGGCATTTGCTTGATGAAGCTAACATATCTAGCAAAACCAATATTGTGTTACTCTCCCTTCATGGTCTGTCTGCAATGGAAAGACTCTTTATCAGTTAAAGGAGAAGAGCATCAAGTCACTGGTTTTTAAACTGTACTCCTATATTTTTTTGTCTTCAGAGGATAAGGATGGCAATAAAAAAATCCTTTACACCTCTTGAAATATACTAATGATCACAAGTATGCTTTTTACAGCTGGGATAATTGTTGAGTTTTAACTGCAGTTTTGTATTTCTAAAAAGAGAAAGACTGTTGGTCAAACACTGAATGCTGTTGCTTTTTAAAATAGTTGTATCTTTTGTTGATAATTCACACAAAATTGCTTGTATTTCTTGCTGTGGAGTTTAAAAAGTATTTTAGTTTATGCAGTTGACCATTTGAAGACTTATTCTAATTCCATTGCTGAAATGGGATTAATCTTCCATAAATTCTAATCCGAACAAAGCTGCTGTCTTTATATCTGAATGTATTAATGAATATTTGCAACTTATTTTTTCTTGAAAAAATTGTATACACATACACTGGGGACCAAAATCTTACATTGTTCAAATTGATGACCCTTCCTGTGCCATCTTACCATGATAAATGATGATAATGAAATCTCTCACCTTTCTGTTGCTTTTGTCATATTATAATAAGAAATGTAGACATGCAAATATAAATTAAGTCTGTTATTTATTAGATTTTTTTGGGGGATGACAAGGTGGTTTGTTTTTACTTGGTTTTATTTCCAATTTGCAGATTTTTAGTTCAGTGATTGAAAAATGCAGTTAGTCCTGTTGCCTCAGGTGATTAAAACTACTGTAATCATTTAAACCATATTCTCATATCTTTGATGCATTAAAGTTGAGGTCCCATGGAACATGGGGTGGATAAAATGTAATTATTTATTAACTGTTGTTGATATGATATTTGGTCTTTGGTGTCGGTTTGTCTTTCATACAGAAAAATAAAATTAAACCAAATTTAGTTTTACCGGTATTCACTGAATTTTGGTGGAAGTTCTTTTAAAGAGCTGATAGTGGTCTCATATTGAACAGCTAGGCTATTTTATTTATTAATGCATTGCTATGATTTTTTAATCCTTCTGCTGTTCATTTCTGCCTAAGAGTGGATATTATGATGAGTTTCTGAGGTCAATGCAGGTAATGAGATCTAAAACTGAAGGATAGAGAACAGCAGCTCATTTCAGGTATTGGAAATAATAGAGTGATTCTCGAGAGGTTAGGGTAGCTTCAGTCATTTATTTCTTATTAAAGAAGAAAAAGATCAACATGGAAGCAGTCTCCTGACCATAAAGATGGTGTTTCCAGAAAAAATACTCATCTTTGTTTTCTGCTCTCGTTGTAAATCTGACATCTAAAGCCCAGCAAAATACCATAGGCTTACTGTTGACTGTAAGGCCGATAAAAGATGGTCTAGTAATGTGTGCTCCATTCTTTGCAAAATTAAAAACATCTCTGTGGCCTTTAAACATGACTCATCAAGAGGCCTTTTCCCTGGCACAGAGCAGTGTCTGTCGCTGTGGATCCTTGCAGCAAAGGATTCTTCACAGCTCCAGTGACTTGCTCCTGTGGTTCTACATTGTGTAAGGTGTTTATTATAGTTTTTGTTTGTTTGTTTGTTGTTCTTGCAAGGATGGTAGTCAAGGTGTGATCTTTGGGCCTCCAGCAGTAGAATTCCTCTCCTTGAATAATCTTTGCTTAAAATAAAGGATGTTCAAGAAATGAAAGATAAATGCTTGGTATCATAATAGAGTGCAAGATGTTTTGGCTGTCCTTGTTTCCCACGAACTCATAATCTAGCAGAATGGCATGCCATGGTCTGGAAATCAAGATTCAGGAGTGTTTATTTGCATGACATCTTCCAGTCCCAAAGACTTTCTAGCTTCTTATGTGGACTGGCTATTGTAGCCCAGATGGCTACTGTGCCATTGTAGTGCTGTTTTACAATGAACTTCCTAACCTGTGTTCCTAATGCTAATTAGATTTGGAGAAGACTAACATGGCTTGTGTTTCTTCACACTGAAAAAAATGTTACAACTTAGTATGCCTTTTAATGGGACTGAAGCCTTTTGAAGGTTTGATGCTGTCAAAACTGTGAATACCTGCAAAAACCCCCGATAAGATCAAAAGCTAAGCTTGAAATAAGAAACATTCGTTTTTAGATGTTCTGAAGTTAGAGATGTAGACTGTCTGGAATAGGCAAAAAGCTGGAGGCAACTTGTGGTAGGAGATAACATATATAGAGGTTTATATGAACATACCTTTTTGCATGTACATAATATCTGTAAAATACTTGCAGCTGCATGCATCGAATAGTATTTTTCAATCAGCCTCAAAGGAACAGAATGTAATTGGGGGATTTATCTTGGTACATGACATGCAAAGGACAAAAAGATTTGATGTTTCATGCTAGGATTCTTAAATCCTTTGTTTGTCTTTTGTTGGAATACCTTACAGATCTTTACTTGTGGATTAATTTCTTTTCAGTTTCTGGAGATTGGTAATTAGCTGGCTGTAAAAGAGTAAGAGAATTTTGAGTAAAGTTCTAGAAGCATATTTTTGTAAGCATTGATATTTCATGTTGGGTTAGAAAATTAAATTTCCAATACTCTTGAGCTACTGACATTTTGGTGTTGTCATGTCTCTTTTGTGTGTAGATTTCTCAAGCGTAAAAAAATGACTTTTATGGTAAAAACGTGTTCCAGCTGTCTGCGGCTGTAGTCTGGTTTTCCCGCTGCTACCTGCCTTTCAACTAGCACTGGAGAGAGCATGGATCCTTTATCCATTACCAGTTTCTGCTTTCTGGTTTTTTAGGCATGCCTGAGCCTAAATTTGCATTAGATACGGAATTATTGGCAGAAGTTTGCTGCTCTCTGGAATTTCAAAATGACTGGTGAAAAAGAGTAAATGCCTGAGAGTACTCTCAAAAGCTGAATTCCCAAATGCTTTCCACTTGGACTTAGAGTTGCGGTTTTAAATTTTTTTATTGATGCTTATGTAAGTTAAATTTGAGTAAAGGGACTATTATTAAAATCTTTTGGCTAAGATGATGTTGAAATTGCTTTAAAAAAAAAGAGCAAATGACCTCTGGTGCCTTTCGGTTACATAAAGTTTTAGCTGTTGTGCTAACAGAATAAACAATTTGCAGAGACCAGCTTAGGTTTAAGTTGATTTGCTCCATTTACCCTACCAATTTGGACAGAAGAATGTAATACTTTCTTGGAAATGTCTTTCAAATATTATATTATAGATTAATTTGCAGGCTGCAGGATGCTGCTATCCA